>NC_091489.1:1130246-1290281 GCF_947461875.1 Haliaeetus albicilla
CCTCCACCGCCTGCTGCGCGACAGCGAAGCCCACTGCCACCGCCGCTGCGCCGCGCCCGCGGAGGGGGACCCCGCGCGGGGGGACCCCGCGGAGGGGGAGCCCGCGGAGTGGGAGTGGGAGAGGGAGATGCAGCTCTTCGGGAGGCTGCTGCGCCGGGCCGGCTGCTTGCGCGCCTGCAAGCGCGACCTGCCCGTCTTCCAGCTGCGCTACCCCCCCGCGCAGACGCTGCGCGACTTCCAGCGCCGCCTGCCCTACCAGTACCTGCACTACGCGCTCTTCAAGGTGAGGCGGCCCCGCGGGCGCGCAAATGCCGCGCAACGTGGCTCGTGGCGGGGGGTGGGGGTGGTGAGGGGAGCGGGGGGCGTCCCGTGCCTCCGTCCTGCACCGCTCCGGGCTGCGCCTCCTCTTTCACCCGCCGTCCTGAGCCTCTCCGCTCTGCGCACCCCCCCCCGGCACACCCCCATCCCCGTCTCATCCTGCACCCCTGTCCTGTGCCCCTCGTCCTATTCCTCCTCTGCGACACCCCCATCCTGCATCCCCATCCTACGCCACCAGCCTGCACCCCCCGAACCCTGCTCCCCTCTATCCTGCACCCTGCTGTCATGTGCTTTCCCATCCTGCACCCCCCCTTCCCGCAGTCCCCATCTGGCATTCCCCCCGCCCCTGGCTCCTCCATCCTGCCCCTGCACCGTGGCACGTCAGCCTCATCTGGGATGCATCAGGCAGGACGTGAGGGGTGCACCCGAGACTGGGGGCCGCTGTGGTTGTGTCCCCGCACCCCACCTTGTCTTGCCCTGGTCACCCAAGGTCCCCCTGGCCAGGCAGAGCCTTGCCTGGGGAGTGGGACGCAGGGGCTGGCCCAGCCGAGAGGCTGGAGTTGGCGGGTCCGGTGCCACCGTGATTGCAGCGGGACACGTGCCTGGATGCTCAATCAGGGAGAAGCGCTTTCTCAGGCTCACGGTGCAGACGTGGAGGAGATTTCATAAGGGATCGCCCTGGGGTGACCCTCACTTGGCTGAAGCTGCTCTAGCAAGAGGACGCTCCCCTCCCCAGGCATCGGTGCTGGTTGGGGTCCCAAGCTGCGCTGCTGGCCAGCTGCCGGTGCGGATGCTGCTTTAGTGCTTAGCGCTTCTGCCCCGCTCACCTGGCAGTGGTGAGGGACAGCCTGGCCTAGATCCTTAATGCCTTTTTCTCTTGCTCGCTCTGGCCAAAACCCATTTCATGGACAGTTCGTTCAACCCCCCCAATCTCGCTCCCCTGAAGTTGCAACCTGAGAGCTCATAAAGCAGCGGGGGAGCGGGGGCAGCTCGCCCGGGCTGGTGGCAGTGCCCAAGATGAGCGGATGCCTGGCTCAAACCCACACCACGTGGATCACTCCTGGCTGGATGCGGGGGTCCAGGAGGGGTCGAGCTGTCCCCATGCCCACGACGGGCACAGAGGGGGAGGTCGGTGTGGCTGGATTTATCTGCATTGTCCGTGGTCCCGGATCCTGTCTGTCCATCGCTGCCAGCAGATGATTGGGCTCGGGGCTGGCACTGTGGGTGCCGGGCTGTTCCCTCTTGAGGACCAGCCTTCTGCCCTGCAGCCCCGGGGTCTGGCTGGGTGCTGAGCCCCCCGCAGCCGCAGTGTCATCCCTGGCTGCCCCTGCGGCAGGCTGCGGCACCAACTCTTCCTCCCTCCCCAGTCAAATAAGATTGAGAAAGCGGTGTCCGCTGCCCACACCTTCCTGCAGAAGAACCCCAAGCACGAGATGACCTTGAAGTACCTGAACTATTACAGGACGATGCTGGATGTGGATGAATACCTGGTTGACCTGGAGGCTCAGCCCTATGAGGTGAGGAGGTGATGGGGTTGGGGCGGGAGAGGGGCTCCCCAGGGCTCGGTGCGCGCCTGGTCCTGCCGAACCCCGAGGGAAGTGGCTCTCCCTTGCTGAGCCCTGGTCGCTCACCTCCTGCCCCCAAAAGAGCACCTCTGGGGGGCCCGTGCTGAGGACAGAGCCGCCTCGGGGAGAGTGGGGCAGGTCAGTGCTGCTGGAGGGCAGAGACGGGCTGTGGTGCCTGGCGAGGAGGTGAGCGGTGCCTGCTTGGTCCCCGGCAGCCGATATTCGTGCGGTCGGTGAAGCTGTACAACAACGGGGATTTCCGGAGCAGCGCGGCCGACATGGAGCAGGCGCTGACTGAGTACTACAAGGCGTACGAGGACTGCCTGGCTGGCTGTGAGGGTGCCTACGAGCTGCAGGAATTCAAGGACTTCTACCCCTCCATCGCAGGTGACTGGGCAGGGGACTGGGGGCCAGCAGGCTCGGGGGGGGAGCGGGCCAGGGGCACAGCACCTGACGCCTCTCCCCAGACCACTTCGTGAGCGTGCTGCAGTGCAAGGTGGACTGCGAGACTGAGCTCACCCCCAATGTGGGTGGCTACTTCGTGGAGAAGTTTGTGGCCACCATGTACCACTACCTGCAGTTTGCCTACTACAAGCGTGAGTGCCAGCGGGAGCAGGGGACTGTGGCCCTGGGGCACCCCAGGGTGCTGTGGGCCCCTGGGCAGGGAGTCACACCCCCCCCCCCCCCGCATCACCCGGTGCTGCTCCTCACAGTGAACGACGTGCGGGACGCGGTGCGCAGCGTCTCCAGCTACATGCTCTTCGATCCGGACGATGCCGTGATGCAGCAGAACCTGGTCTACTACCGCTTCCACCGTGAGCGCTGGCGCCTGCAGGAGGAGGACTTCAATCCCCGGCCGGTGAGGACCCCCCAGACCCCCGTCCCGTGGCTCTGCCGGCAGCAGAGGGGCTGACGCAGCCCCCGCTCCCTCCCCGTGCCCAGGAAGCCGTGCGCTACCACAACCGGACAGCCGCCCAGAAGAAGATGCTGGACTTCGCCAGGCAGTACCTGCAGGCTGACGACGAGGTAAATGACATCCCTGGCACGGATGCAGCCGGGTGCTTCTGGGGGTGCTGGGTGGTGCGGGTGAGTGCTGTGGGTACCCTTGGGTGGGGAGTCCGACCCCCAAGCCAGCCCTGGAGAAGAGGCTGCGGACGGGGCCGCTGAGCCCTGCTGCCTCCTCCTGCCCGTCCCGTGCTGCAGATGGAGGTGGACAGCGGCGAGGAGACAGAGGCACGGAACCTGCCCTCTGACGGCGAATTCGAGGGCGAAGGCGACTACGAGGAGGGCTTCTTCGCGGAGTGGTGGCAGGAACCCAAGACCAAGGGGGACAAAGCCGACCAAGGTTCCTGATGCCAGGGGCCGTGCTGTGGGGTGGGGGGTGGCTGCTGCCCGCACCCCGGTTCCACTGAGCCCTCCTTGTTTGCAGAGACCCTGCGATGAGCCAGGCGAAGGGGTGCCCGGCCCTGACAGAGCTGGATGGCGGTGGCCCTGCGACGCCATCCCAGGGATGCCGGGCTTTGGGCTCCTGCCAGCCATCGTGCAGAAACTTGGGCTCGCGGGGAAGGGCTGATCCTGCCCAGTGCCCTGCGGCAGGGCTGCATTTGCCATCTGGACATCTGCTGCTCTGAGTGCAGCCCAATTCCCATCGGTGGAGCATCAGCACTGCCAAACCTCCCTGCCTGCCCAGGAGCTCCCCCGGGGCCACCCCTGTCCCTGATGTCCCCAGGAGCCCTGGCCAGCGGCGGTGCCCTGCAGCACTGGGGGGTACTGTGTCCCTCAGCTCCTCCCCAGGACCTGCGGATGGTGTGCCAGGACCGACCCCCGCCTTGTCTCGAGGGGTTTGAAGGGCTGCCCCTGCTCTGGGAGCAACACACGGTGCTGCTGGAGCCGGGCGCGCATGCCAATCCTGCCCCTCCTCAGGGCTCCCCGGGGCTTCTACCCTGGTGCCTCCAGCCTCTCAGCCCACTAGCCAGCCCCCTTTGGAGCCCACGGCCTGGTGCTACAACGGGGCTCCCGGTGTGCCGGCGTCCCCATGCTGCCGCGTGGCTGCAGCCTGGCAGGGCTGCATTGCCCGTGCCCTGCGTGTGCCTTGAATTTCTGCCACACCAGCCCTCTGTAGCCTTAAGCTCCGTTAATTTAATACTTCCCGACTTGCACAGTCGCTTTTTTTTTTTATATTTACTGGTGCTGAACTTCTAATAAAATCCGGACCGGTCTTTTTATGGCTGCCTCTGCCTCCGGGCTCCCTGGGGCTAAGGTGTGCTGCCACTGCGGGAGCCGGGTGCTCAGGCTGGGAGAGGCCCTGCTGTGGGAGGGGGAGGGACGGGTTGGGGGGCTGGATGACCCCATAAAGTGGGGGAGACCCCACAGGGGGCTGAGGGGGAGGTTGTGGGGCTGGGGAACCTTGAGGGCCATGAGAGCAGCCAGGCTCTTATGGGGCTGGGGGGTCTCTGAGTGGGCCACAACCATGCCGGGATCCTTATGGGGACGTGGGACCCCCCATTGTGCAGGAAAAGCTGCCAGGTGGTATGGGGGGGCTGCAGGGGGGGTTGGGGGGCAGCATGCCTCACCCCAATACGGCTGTTCCGGGTGTGATGTGCATCACCTGCTGGTTGTTTTGAGGTGGGTGCATCACCCCGACACTGGTCCTTGGGGGGTACATCATCCTCCTGCTTGTCCAGAGGGTGCAGCCTGCGTTCCCCGATGCGAGTCCAGGGCGGCAAGGTGGGACGACCCCCTCCCGCCGGCATCGGGGCATTTTGGAGCCCGTTTCGGAGGCTGCCGTCACTGCGGACAGGCCTGCGCCTGCTCTGAGCACAGGGTGTCGGACAGCGTGCGGCCGCCTCGCTCCTCCCTGCCGCGCCGGGTGCGTTCCTGCTCCCCATGGAAGTTGGCTGCGAGGACTGAAACCGAGAGAGGCTGAATCACGGCGTTCGCCCCGGGGGAGGGAAGGGAAGGGAAGGAAGGGGGCGGCGGGGAGGCTGCCAGCACTCCACCCTGCCCTGCCTTGGAGCTCCCATTTACCAGGGCTTTCCCAGCTCTGCCCTCCCTGCGTGGAGCCGGGCACCGGGACAGGGGATGGGGCTGAGCCCCCAGACCGGTGGGCAGGGCTCGGGGCTCGGGGCAGAGCTAAGCGGAGGCAGTGCTGGCAGTGGGGGCAGCCCGTTGCATCTCTGCCCGGGGCAAGGCTGTCCTGTCGCCCAAGAAGGAATGGGGTTTGTCACCGATGGGTCATGGCCACCCTTGGGAGGGGAGCACCGGCCCGGCGGGGTGCGGCCGGCGGCACTCGCACCTGGATCAGCGGGAAGCGCTCAGCCCAGTGCACTGGCGTCGCGGCCCGGGAAGCAAAGGCTTGTTTATCTTCCCAACAAGACGGGCGAGGGTGGCACAGGGCCCACGGGGCCTCCGCCCTGCTCTGACGCGCGCCTGGGCACGGCGTCCCCTCGCCAGCCCCAAACTCACGTTGGGGCACACGGTTGCCTCGCTCCCGCTCCTCTGCCGGCACTGGGTGAAGCCCCTTGCAGGCCTGGGGTCCCATCCGGGCTCCCACCTGCAGCTGTTGGGTGCAGAGGTGCCGGCAGGGTCTGGCACTCCTGGTAGGGCCGGGCAGGAGTAGCAGCTCTGCGACCGGCGGTGTGACCCCGGCAGTGGCTGGGGCTGTGAGCATGGCCACCGTCCCCCGAGGCGTGCAGGGCCGGCAGAGCCGCGCTGCGGGGAGGTGCCAGGAGTGCAGAGGTGGGGTGCGGGGGGGTAAGCCTGCAGGACTCCCGTGGGTTAACACCAGGAAGGCAGCGCTGCGCTTCCCTGACTCCCCTGACCTTGACTGCGAAGGAACGTAAATGAGCTTTTCGGCTGTCATCTCAGCTCTACCGTGCCGTGCTGTGCTGTGCCATGGGCCCCTTTCCTCCTTGTGCTGGGAGGGCTCTCGCTGTGCTTTGGATCCCCGGCTCTGCGCACAGTGATGAAATCCCGTTTTCTTGCAGGGGCGGTTGGAGCTCCGTCTCCCACCTCCCTCCAGAGCTGTGATTTCCCAACAGAGTTGGTGCCTGCAGCCAGGTGTGGCAGAGGACTGCGCAGGGGCTGATGGGGTGTGTGTGTGTGTGTGTGCAGGATGTGTCCCCTCACCCCCATCCCCAGATCCGGGTAGCAGGAGGCCCCGGGGATCCCCGCCGTGGGCTGGGACGTGCCCTGTCACTGGGTGCTCATCGGCGACTCGGGTGCCGGAGGCTTCACCCAGGGCTGGCGGGGAGCGGGTGAGCCGGGACCAGGCAGCAGCACCCAGCTGGACCAGTCTGGCCAGGGACTGGGGTGACACGGGCTGCCGTCACCCAGCGCCTCTTGCTGCCGCTGCCGGGCTCCTGCCTCCGTTTCCCCACCGGGGCGGCGTGGAGCCCCCTTCCCGGGGTCGGGGGGTTCTCCAGGGCCGGACCCTGCCCCGCCACCGCGCTACCGGCTCCGCACCCGGGCACCCACCGATGCCAACACCGTAAAGGCCGCAGGAGCCAGGGGTGCCCCACGCGGCCCCAGCCCCCTGCCCACGGCCCCCCCCACCCTCGCCCCGCTCCCCTCCGGCCCCTCCCGGCCGGGTGCTGCTGCCGCAGGGCCCGGGCTGCCTGCAGCCCCCGGGCGAGGTGGGGAGCGTGGGGAGGGGGACACGCCGGGCCGGGGCGGGTGGGGGGGAGCCCCGAGCTCCCTCGCGGGGGTCCCGGCACCCCTCGTACGCGCCCGGGGGTCCCCGCCCTGCCCAGGTACGTCCCGGCCACGCCCCCTGCCCGGGGGAGGGTCCCTGGCCCCGCCCCGCCCCCCGCCTTGTCCCGCCCAGTGACGTCACCCAGGTGGTGTTTCCCCCCTCCCCCCGCCGGCGGTCGCGCCCTTCCCCGCCCGCCGCCGCGCCCCGCCCCGCCGCCCAATCGCCTGCCGGCGAAGGGCGGGGCGGCCGCGCCCCCGCCAATGGAGAGCGGATAAACACGTCCAGCGGGGGCGGTGCCCGGCGCGCCTCGGAGTTGACGGGCGTGCCGGCGGTCCAATAGCGATCCGGCGGTGCGGGGAGGGCGGGGCGTGTACCGGGGCGGGGCAGGGTGGGGCGGTGCGCGGGGCGCTGCTCGCCTTTTGTTCGGGCAGGAGCGGGGCGGCCGGCAGTGTCCGCGCAGGGCGAGCCGCCGCGCAGGTGAGCGGGGCCGGGCCGCGGGTCTGCGGCCGCCGGGGAGCCCGGGAGGGCCGGGGCAGCCGGGGCGGGGCCGGGGCACGCCGGGCGTCCCGGGCTGGGGAGCGCCGGGGCCGGGCGGGCTCCGCCGTGCGGGGCTGGGGAGCCGCCGCGTTCGGGGCTGGGAGGAACCAGGTGTCCGGGTCGGTCCCGCCGCCGCCCGTCGTCCGGGGCAGGGCTCCCCGCAGGCGGCGGAGCCGGGTGCTGCCCGTGAGCCCGGCTCGTCCCGCGTGGGGCCGGGGTGAGCGGGGCGGTTGTCGGCGGCCGAGCCCCAGCCTGCGCCGATCCGGTCGGGCGGGTCCCCGGGGCCGGTTGTCCCGGTTCCCCGCCCGGCGCCGCAGGAGCGAGTTCGCAAGTTGCGACCCCGCGCCCCGGTACGAGGCGGCGGCTTCGGACTCGGACTCGGCCCCGGCCCCGCCCGGGGCCGCGGCTCAGCGGGCGAGGCCCTGGCACGCTGCTCGCCCAGGTGGCCCCGGGGCTCTTGCGCAAAGCGTGGCTGCTCGGTGCCGCGGCCGCCGTGCCGTGAGTCATGCCGGCCGGGCCGCGCCGGAGGCCGCCGGGTGCCGGTGGGCTGCCCCGCGCCTTCAGCCGGGTTTGGGGAGTCCTCTCCCCGGCTGCTGGGGGGCGGGGGGGTTTAGCGCTGGGACCCCGCTTTGTGCGGCGCGGGGTGGTTGTCCCGGCTGAGCCCCCCGCTGCCAGTGGATATCCGCACAGGCTAACGTGGGGGGAGCGAAACTCGGCTGTCTTTTTGTCTGCTGTTTGGAGAGGAGAGAGCACTCTAATTGCGTTAGCTGAGTGATTAGCTTAATTAATCAGGTTTACAGCAGAGATGAAAGGATAATGCTGGGAGTTGCCCGGAGAGAGAAAACGTAGGCTGCCGTACCAGCAACTTGGAGAGACGTTTGTGCTGCGAGAGGAGCGTGAACGCTTGCCAAGAGGGCACGGCCACCGGCTGGGGACGGTCCTGGGTCACCCATGCCGCTGTCATGCCCGCACGGGTGCGAAGGCAGCAGCCTGCACCCGCTCTTGATGGGCAGTAGGGTCCACGCACCCCCCTGGCTTTCCTGTGACGCTGTTGGGGTGTCTGGGTGAGCCCCATGTCTGGGATGATGTCCCCTGTCACCTTCCCGGTGCTGGCAGGGTGGTGGGGGCAAGGGACACCCAGTGACCCCGCTGGGTCCAGCCCCTGTGGTCACCGCACCTCCTGCTCCAGCCCACGTTGTGCTGGTTTTGGCACTGGTGCCACTTGCCAGCCCCGACACCTGGCGGTCTCGGGCCCATCTGCCATCAGGCTGGTGGGGAGCCGGGGGCGAAGCGTCTCCCTGCCAGCTGCCGCGGGGATGGGGCTGGAGCTGGAGCGGTGCCGGGGCGTTTGCTCAGGGCTGTCGTCTGCATCCAGGGCGGGTGCGGCGCCTGTGGGGTCTGCTCCTGGCCCTGCTCTCAGGGGGAAGCGGGTGTCTGGCCCAGCCGGTAAATGGGGCTGAGATATTTTAAGATCCCTTTCTGTGGCCCTGCCAGCGTTTTATCGGAGTCGGCTGGAAGGGTATGGGGTACCCGATGAAATAGTCTTTGTGCATCTGAAGCCTGTAATCGTTCATTGCTTTGGAGGATTTCCATAAAGTGTCATGAAAAACCCATTTGACTGCTAATTTGGCTTAAACAAGTTGGCTGTCAGGATGGGAATGCACAGAGCTCCTGGCATCAGTGGCTGCCCTCCAGGGCTGGCTGCTACACGGGTGCTGGGGGAGATGTGGGTCCCCAATACTCGGGGGGCTCATGGGGCGTGGGGGGAAGGTGGGGCGGCTGCGGCAGGGCCCTCGCTTCCAGACAATGGCGTTTACAGTCTATTGTCTGGGCAATGTGGCGTGTCCTCACCGGCTCCAGGAAGCGCGTGCATCCCGGTGGGACTGAGCCGGGCTGCTGGGGGGGTCTGCTGGGGCTGGGTGTGTGAGTGATGTGTGCACTGGCCCCAGAGCATTGACCACCTCAGCAGTGTGGGTGGCTTGTGGCTTTGCTGCAGCTGGGGACCCTGGAGAATTTCCCCTCTGGTCCCTGTGCTGTGTTTCAGTGTAATATTCAGTGCTGTCCTAATCCCATTAACTCTCCCCTTTGTTTTCCCCACCTGAAATCCTTAATCAGCTCTAGCAGCTGGGGCAGGCAACTGTGGTGCAGCTGCATGGCTTTTTCAGCTGAGGCTGTTCCTGTGAGGATGGTTTCCCTTCAAGGCTGTGGTTTGGTGTGGGAGCGCTTGATGGGATTTGGCTTTTTATCACACTTCCAGATCTCCGGGGTTTAAGACGGCGCTTCTGCTGGGCGCACTGCCGCTCGCAGATGGCAGAGCCTTCGGGAGCGGAGCTGCCCTTGGCCCCCGCTTTGCAAGCAGGGGAAGTGGAGGCTCTTTGCAGAGAACTTTCAAGACTTTAATTGCAGCATCTGTACCAAGGCTTGTGCTAGTCTTGAAGGTTTAAATTAGACTGGCTTCTAATTAACAGAAGTTGAAAAGAAATTTAATTTCTATTAAAACTGTACAAGCCTACCTTGGACTACAGCTCTTACCTTGATTTCAGCTGGTGCTTTCCCACCTAGACAGGGTGTGTGGGGCACCCAGTGTCACCCGGAGCTGGGGTTTGGGTGGTGGCTTTTGGTCCTGTGAGGCTGTGGGGTGTCCCAGGTTGGTCTGTGCAGATGGAAGCAGCTGGGATGGCAGCTCGGGAGGATGCTAGGGCTGCATCAGTGCCTTGAATTGCTGCAGTGCTCCCTGCTTCAGGAGGGCTGGTTTTACCCCCCTTCCCCATGGATACTATTTGGCAAAGCAATGGAGGACAGTGGGGTGTGAAGGCGCAGGTACTCTGTCTCCAAAGAAATCTCAAAACTTGACCTAAGAGGCTAAACACCATGTCTGTGCTTAAACGGGTTGGCTTTGGAGCCGCACAGGTGCCTCCATGGGCAGAGCTCCCCCTCTCTGCTTCCCACCTCTGGTGTGGGAATGCTGCATGGCTTGTTGATGGCTGTGGGGTGAGATGAAGATGTTTCTAATTAGGCAGAGGTTTGAAATACCCTTCTAAATATGCCAGTCCTGATGGGTTTTGCTGCAGCTGCTGACAGGCCCGGAGGCACTTCAACATGCCTTGGTCGCTTGGCTCCAAAATTGCTTTGCAAACAGGGCAGGAGCCTTGTGCTGCTCCTGTGGATGCTGGGGCTCGTTTGAACCAAGCGAGTCCTTGGGCTCCTTCCGAGACCCCAAGCAGGAACCGGAGCTGGCAGCTGGGTGAGGTGGAATGCTCAGTGTTTTCTGAATATCCCATGCCTGGGTGATCCAACCCGCAGGAGGTGGTGAAGGCAAGTGAGCAGCGGTGCCCACCCGGGGGGGAGCCTGCTCCGGCGCTGGAGGGAGGCATGGACCCTGTGGTGTGGGATGCGCCGTGGTCCCCCATGGCTTTTGAGGGTGGATGGGCTGGATAAAGTGTGTGGGCTTTGCTGGTGCGGGAGAGACCTTTGGCTGCTGTAAGGAGCCCTGCCATAATCGCTGTGACGCGCGGGCAGAGCCCTGGTGACAAATCATTAACTTGCTCCGACAGGCCGGGTGCTGATGGGTGTTGGTGATAATTTCTTGTGAAGCGTCTGAACCTTACAGATGTAATGCAACTGGATGGAGAAATTAAGCCGGGGCTCAGCAGCCCTGTGTCCCTCCCCACTGCCTCGGCTCCTCCGGCAGCATCAGGGCCAGGTGGCAAAATCCCGTGTTTCAGGACACCATGACTGGAGCTGGGAACAGCCTGCGAGCCTCAAAGCCTAAATTTAAAGCCTGCAACTATCATGTTGTTAAAGGACAACTTGTTCTTTGTGCTCTTTAAAACAAAATAATGATTATTTTTTTTATCCAGATGGAGTTATTGTGATTAATTGCACCATGCCAGTTCTCCTTTCCATGGACAAGTGGCAAGTTCCCATCTTTCCCAGCAGTGTTTCTAATGAGATCAGCAAACTTTAATTGAGGAGGCAATGTGCCCATGTGGGTCCTCCTGATCCGGGTGCTTCTGCAGATGGCGGTGTCTGTGCCAGCAACTGAGGATGCGAGGAGGAGAGTTGTGCTGCCAGAGACCCTGCGATGGGTCTTCAGCACGTGAATGTCCCTGGGAAAACTCTCCTTGGGCTGGGGTCCTGCTGTGGGTCTTGCCCCACGTGGGCAGAGCCAGCCAGGCATGGCACAAGAGCTGCGAGAGGGGGACCTGATCCCAAATCAAGGCTGCTGGATCTGTGCTGGTGCCCAGCAGTGCTGTGCATATGGGGCAGAGAGGTAACGGTGGGCAAGCCGGGGCTGTGGCAGGGCACGGCACGGGCAGCGGGGCTCTGTGGAGAAGCCCAAGCTGTGATGCAGCAGACGGTGCTTTGGCACAGCTCTTGCACGAGTCCCAGGTGTCAGGCAGTTCTTGGGGCCATGGTGCCTTGTGCAAGGGCTCGGCTGCCCCATAGTGTGCTGCGGGAGGGTGGGTGTCATGCCCAGTGTTGTGCGTGCTCTTGCAACGGGAGAGCGCTTGATGGATAATACCTTGTCATTTTGTGATGTGAAGTGCCAAAATATTACAGCCTGGACTTGGCGTGTGCTGGAGCTGTCAGTAGCTGTTAATTCGGGTGCAGGCGAGGCACTTCCAGAGGCTTGGGGAACGTGCTCTGCTTTGATGGAGAGCATCCGCCACGATCCGCTCTGCTCAGCTGAAATGCCGTGCTGCTGGGGCTGGCTCTGCTGCTGGGAGACTGGTCTTGCCATGCTCAGGGGGGGATGTGGCACCCACTGAATAGCAGGAGCAGTGGGGGCTTTGCAGGGGGCTCTTGGCAGCTCAAACTTAACCTCGTCGGGAGCAGCTGAAAAATAAATAGGATTTTAGAGCCTCCTCCGGTGAGGAAGCCCAGCTCGAACAGTAGCCCTTGCACCCCTCGCTGCCTTCCCCGAGTGACCTGAAGTTGTCGGAGCTGGTGGGGCGGCCGGGAGCCGCTCCGGATGTGCAAGCGATGGCGAACAAAGGCCATCGGCTCCTTTGTGTGCGGGGCCGGGGCCAGGGCGGCCTCGCACTCTTCCAGCTTGCTTTCTAACAAGAGACTGATCCCCCGTCGCCAGTCTCCTCCTCATTAAACTTCAAGCTGCTCTCGTTCCCCTTTGAATTCTTCCACTTATCTTCACTGTAGAGCCCCATTGAAAGGGCTCGTGGTAGCCGGGATCTGAGACTAATGCTTCCCATTGATGCTGGTGAGGTCTTGAAAAGCTCCTTTCTCTGCCTCCTCCTGCTGTGTGTTCCTGCGAGGGATCCTCTTCAAAACCATTGAAGCTTCTGTACAGCGCTGGGTCTGTTGTGGTGTCTGCGGGAGCTTCGTTAGCTGCAGCCCCAGCTTCGTTAGCTGTCGGTGCAATGGTGTCGCTCCGGGGTGCCTCTGGGCAGGGGGTTGCAGGTGGAGGGGGTCCTCAGGGTGCAACTCTCCTGGGTGTGCTGAGCCCCGGCTGCCCTTGCCCCGAGGAGGGCCATGGTGCTGAGGGCCGTGGTGCTGTGGCTGTCGAGGCTGCTGTCCCCGAGCCTCGCTGTCTGTGCAAACAGTCGCTAATCCCCTGGCTGCTCCAGGAGGGTGGCGAGGACCGGAGATCGCTTGCGTGTAGCCTAAATGCTTCTAAAATAGTCTTCTCTTGCATTGCATTTGTTGAATTGCCTTAACTGCCTCTTTTCCTTTTCTTAACTTTCCTTTTCTTAAAAGCCTAAGTGACTGTAATTGCAGTTGCTCACACGCTTCCCACAGCTGAGCTCACCCCCTCGCGTGGTGAGGGGGCACCTCCAGCGCTGCTGCTCTGTTCCCGGCAGGGCCGGGAAGGATGCGTGCAAGGACAGGGCTCCGCAAGAGAGCTACAGCAGCCCACCAGCCGGCATCCCACGCTGCTCCGGGCTGGCCAGCACAGCGTGCTCTGTGCAGGGGCAAGGGCCGGCTGGAGCTGTGAGTGATGTACTTGGGCTGCCTCTTGCAACCCCCCATCAGGTGCCTGCTCCTGTGCAGCCCCTGCCTGGGACTTGGGATGTGGGGGTGCTCTGTGCCCCCCGCCTGCTCACTTAGGGGTGGTCCCCCCCCATTGGGGGTGACGGCTGCTCACCCCAGGGACTGCTGCTCCTCAAGAAGTCCCTGGGCAAATAGCTATTTTTGCATGAAGCAGCATTTATGGCTTCCCTGCTGCTGTTTTGGGCAGCTCAGCCATATGTCTGCTGGCTGTGTCCTGCCTGTGCGAGGCTGAAGGCTTCTCCCAGCAGCCGGAGGGAAGGGCTGGTCAGGCCTGGGGGCTGCGTGTTTGCTGGAGACTTCCTCTGCAGACGGTGTCCCGGGGGGGGCGATGCTGCCTGGACACTGATCAAATGGCTCTGGGGGCGGATGAGCCGCTGGCCGGTGCCTTACAGCTGCTGGAGCTTCCTCCGCCTTCCCCGGCATTCCTGGCTGCGGGAAGTGGTGGGAGAGGGATTAACCTTCTCCTGGCTCTCCCCTGCATGGGGGTGGCTGAAGCCCCCTGTGCGGCTCAGCCCGTTCCCCATTGTGGTGCTGGGGGCATGCTGGAGGTGCTCCCCCAAACCCGCTGTCCCCTCTGTGGGGTCCCCCACATCTGCCTCACTGTTTCCCAGGGGGTTTCCTTGCTGTTCCTGGGAGTGAGTCCTGTTTCCCCAGGGTCCTGGCTCTGTGCAGGCAGAGGGGCTCAGCCAGGGCTGGGTGGTACTGCTCGGCCCTTGCTGTGCTCCGCTTCCCACTCTGGTGAATAACAGCCCAGTGGGAGGGAGGTAAGGGCCAGGCTCAGCAGCAATCATCCTACCGACAGGCCTGGCTGTGGAGGGGGCTAGAGCCCACCCAAGCATCCCCTGTGCTCATGGGGTATTTCCACATGTGCCCCAAATACCCCCTGCTTCTCCTTGCATGAGCTGCTGCCCTCCCCTTTGCTGCTGGCAGGGGTCCTGCCCCACTGCAGCCGTTCACCACCAAAAGCGTTGCTGGTGAACGGCTCCTGCTGAAGGTGAACACAGGCGTAACCAGCATCCCCTGCCTGGGGGACTGCCTGTCTCGCTCCGATCCCGCTGAGGAGGAGGGAGGACATCTGAGGACAGAGCCCAGCCACAGAGGACGGGGGAGAAGCTAGTGTCAGGCGTCTGGCCCTCGCTGAGTGACGAGCAGAGGACATTTGACACAGGGTTCAGAAAATGTCACTGCTTGCCGCTGGAGCGTCTGACATTTGCTCCACTGGCCCCGTCACCTCGGGTGCCGCTGGCCTTGCTGGCTGCCCACAGCGGTGAGCAAACACCCCAGGGGCCGCTAGCAGGGCGATGCTCCAGGGGAAGGACGGGTGCTGCGTTTAACAAGGTGCCCGTGGTCCCTTTTCTGGGGGGCTCCTGGGGAGGGAGAGTCCCCTGAGCTGTGTAACACCCATCCCCGGTGGCCCCTCTCCCCCATTCCTGCAGGGCACTGTGCTCAGACGGGTCTAACATGGTGCTCATTAGCTTGGACCCACTCTCCTGCTTGGAGCTTGTCTGGGGCCGATCACCTGAGCTTGTGTCTGGGCTCTGAGGAGCTTTGCTGGCTTTTGATGTCCCTGGGGTGCCGGCGGTGCAGACGGAGGGGGTGGCAGGGGGGTGGCTCATGCATAATGCAGCGCTCTGTAAGAAGCTGGTGTCTGAGCTGAACTCACAGAGGTTTGAAAAATTAAGTGCCTGTCAAACGCCTGTAAATTGTAGAGCAGCCGTTACCGGTTGACCGACGGCGCAGGCAGCACCAGCCCCTCCTGCCAGCTCCAGCTCGCTGCTGCCTGGGCGTCCCCGTCCTGGCTGGGGTGGGTGCTCGGGGTCCTTACACCCCCCTCTGCTGTGCAGGTAGCTTTCCCACTGTGTGCTCCCCTTGCCTGCCTTCTCCAGGGCAGCTTTCCAGTGCTAGCCTGGGGGTGCTGGGGTCCCTCTGGCCGCAGCCCTGCTGCCGGGGCTCTGCGTGCCAGCTCCTGGCAGGGATGTGCGATGGCTCGCGCTGGTTCCTGCACCGTGGCAACTTGCCCTGCCGGTGCCGGCAGAGTGCCCTCCTGCCTGCCATGCTTCCCCGGGCATGATTTGGCATTGCTTTTCTTGGGCTTCCCGACACAATTTGGAGGCTCCGCCGCTATGGCCAGGGTGACCCAGCTGGGAGGACTTGCTCTCCCAAACTCCAACGTGACAGCTCATGAATACACGCAGGGGGTGTGCGGCGCTGCTGGCGCTCCCAGCTTGGCACCAGGGCTCTCCTGGCCGAACCCTGCTCTGGCACGGGGTGGGGAGCGGAGCCGGGCTCGCCCCTGGCGCCGTGTATCACGCACCGCCCCGCTGCACCAAACAGAAACCCCAGCTCCTGCCCGCACCCTGCCGTGGGAATGATCTGCCCCCGCTGGCCTCCATTAGTGGGTCCCTCTCTTGCTGCCTTATAAACATGCATTATGCACAACCCATTAAAGCCGGAGCTGTACTTAGTCTGCGGATTGCTGCTTGACAGCTCAAAAAATATCGAATTGACAGGAGCAGCGCCCTGCAGTGGCTCTGGGAAGGTAGCTGGGTGGGGGACGGACGTGGTGGGGTGCAGGATGCATCCAGCTGGGGGGACGGGAGCGTGGTGGGGCTCCTGCCTCCCACCAGCTGCTGCTCCCTGGGAATGAGCGTTTGTGCCCAGGCTGGGATTTTTCCCTGTGAGCGCCGGCCTGTGCCGCTCGTGGCAGCTCGGCCGCTCCTTGGGAATAGCCGGCAGCGCTGGGGCGAGCCGCGCCAAGCCCGTGCGCGCCGTGCCCTGCCGGGCCGCCCCACGCAAGCCGCGTCCTCGGCCACCACCCGACGCCCTGAGTCAGCCACCGGTGTGGTGGGGGACCGGGGCTGGTGAGGGGCTCATTCCCCCCTTCCCCTTGCTCCCCTGAGGAGGATGCTGTGGTCCGAGGCCGCCGCACCAGCCCGCCTGGTCCCTGCGAGCCTGAGCTGTGCCGGCGGCTGGAGCAGAGCCAGGGGTGCGCGGCCGCCCTGGTCCAGCTTGCTGCATGAATCAGTGCCGGTGGAGGTGGTAATTACACCTCTCTTTGGAAGTGCGGTTGCTGCTATGCCGGGCGGCAGCTGCTCCCTTCGCCTCTTATCGCCTCTGAAACTCTGACTCATCCCCAGCCCTGAGCGGCCGGAGGAAGGGGCAGAAGTCCCGGCGGGTGCCTGGGTGGTGGGTCAGCAGTTGCAGGGCTGGCTGGGTGTTGTCTCCATCCCTCTCTGCCTCCCTCCAACCCTGCTCTCCTGGCCGTGCCGGGGGGCTGGATGCGGGGCTGGTGACTCACAGCCCTGCAGCTTCCGCCTGCCCCGATGAGCTTGGGTTAATCTATGAGCCATCCTCCCTCCCTCTGTATCCCCAAATTAAAGACAAGGGAAACCCAGCCCTGCTCGCAGGCAACCTTGGCTGGTTCGTCCTGAGTTTTGGGATGTGCTGGGTTGCCCTGTCCTGGCACCGTGCAGCCACAGCGTGGTGCTCGGCACAGCATGGTGAGCGCCCAGTGCTGGACTGTGCCATGGGTGCTTGTGGTGCTGAGCACCCCCAGGAGAGCCAAGCCGGTGGCTTCGCCTGGTTATTTTTAGGTGCTTTAGGAGTGTCCCAGCAGACTTCTAAAAAGGTTTGTTTTATTCTTGGAGCTGCAGCCCTGTGGCTCTCCCCAGCTCTCTGCCAGGCTCTGTCGCTGGTCTTTAAAAAGCCTGTGGGCAGCCGGGGGAGCCTGGAGTGGGGCGGGGGGCTGGCTGCGGGGCCCCTTGGCACCGGGCAGAGCCTGCTCACACCCTTGCCACCGAGGCGGTGAGACATGGCGTTGGGCGGCAGGCGCTGGCTGATGGCTCAGCCAGCCGTGCGCGGTCTGTGCCGGTTGCAGCCATGGTTCATGTCTGAACACGAGCAGCAAAGTGCTGAGCTGTGGGTTCGTCATCCCGGTGCCGCCTTTCATCTCGTGTGGGGGAGGAGGGCAGATAGCGATCTGCTCGATCTGCTCGTGGGCTGCGCAGGGGCCAGCTGCCGCGCTGGGGTCTGCTGCTGCGCCGGGGTCTGCCGCGCGCTTCGGTGCAGGAGAGGAGCAGGAGGGTGCTGGGGTGACCTGGGCTCTGCCAGAGGCGTAACTTCTCCCCTTCCTGCCCCACAGAGCAGCCATGGAGGTGATGAACATGATGGAGCAGCCGATCAAGGTGACAGAGTGGCAGCAAACCTACACCTACGACTCGGGCATCCACTCCGGTGTCAACACCCAGGTGCCCTCCGTCAGCAGCAAGTGCCTCGGGGACGATGATGAGGTCTACGGGAAGCAGTACACCATCAAGAAGACGACCACCACGAGCTACTGCCAGGGAGGGAGCCAGGGCCAGAGCCAAGCGCAAGGTAGGGGCTGCGGGGCCAGGCACATCCGCGAGCTTGGCTGCTCGGTCGCTGCCTTCCTCCGCCTCCCCCATGAGCCGTGCTCCTTCTGGGCACTCCTCTACGCCGCCTTCCACACCCCAGGAGTTGTTGCTGCCTAAAATATGCTCCCTCCTGTCCTTCCCTGCGCCGAGAGGCTCTTGCGTAGGGGCGGCGTGCAGCCAGCCCGCACTAGTGCTGAGCTGTGCACGCACATCTGAGCACGCCGGTGGGTTGGCTCGAGATGGGAACAGCTGATCCCAGCCCACGGATCGGCCGTCTGCTCTGCTGCCTGTCTGCCTGCTCGGGAAACCTGTCTCAGCGCGGCTGGCAGAGCTGCCGGCGTGTGCCGTAAAGCCCCGCCAGCCGGCCTGTTTTCTCCGGCTGCTGCGAGGGCGAAGGAGGCAGAGATGCAGCCCCCAAAGCCAAAGGAGATGCTTCCTCCAGCTTTATCCCTTAAAAGAGGACTGGTTTGCTCCACTCGCCTGTGTGGTTCCCCCCGTCAGCGGTGGGTCCTGGAAGGTTTAATTGCCAGCTCCCCCAGGGAGGCAGAGCCCCATGGAGAGGGATAAGCCCTCCCGAGCCCTGCGCGGTCCCTGTGCCATAGAGGTGGGCGCTGCGGGTGGCTGCTGCAGCATCTCTGTCCCGGGGGTCGTGCTCGTCCTGGCATCCTTGACGGGGAAGGCCTCCGTGTCCTTCTCCTAATCCCCAGTGCCAGCTGGTCCCAAGTTGCAAATATCCTTATTTTTTTAATTAATGGGCCTTGTGTGACAACTGCCTAATCATGCTGCCTAATTGAGCATTGTCTTATCTCTGCGCTGCCGTATCTGTTTACACTTTGAAGCACCGGCTCCTTGCAGAGCGCGCTGGGACTGCTGACGTTGTTGCCGGTGTCGTTGCGCGAAGCTCTTGCTCAGCTAATTGAAATTGGAAAGCAGGGCTGGGAGCGCTCCTCGGAGAGAGCTGGACTCTAACGCTGCCTCCCCATCTACCCCTGCAGCGGACATGGAGGCTCAGCTGGCCATGACCCGGGCCCAGCGTGTCCGGGCCGCCATGTACCCCGAGACGGTGGAGGACCGCTCCCTGCTCATCACCACCCAGCTGGAGGGGCAGCAGACCAACGTGCAGCGCCTGGCAGAGCCCTCCCAGATGCTGAAATCGGCCATCGTGCACCTCATCAACTACCAGGACGATGCCGAGCTGGCCACCCGCGCTATCCCGGAGCTCACCAAGCTGCTCAATGATGAGGACCCGGTAAGGAAGCGTGGTTTGCCTCTGGGCTTTCAGCTGCCAGACTTGCCGGGCGTGCTTCCCCAGCCGTGGCAGCACAGCCGGGCTCCCGTCCTCGCGGGGCTGCGTGGCTGCCGTCTGGCTCCTTCCTCTTGACAGAGCTCTGCGGTTGCTTCTGCCCCACAACAGGACTGAGCCCACCTCTGCCCACCCGCATCTCCTCACAGCCTGTCCTCGCTGCTCAGACACGCTTCTTCTCCTGCCCTGGCCTTGCACAGACCCTGAGTGCTTCTTGCTGGCTCTCAGTGCTGCAGCCCCCCCTGCCCTCCCCCTGCTCGTCCCTGCAGCACGCTTGTGCTCCGTGGACCCGACCATGTGCTGCCCGCTGCTGCAAACTGCAGCATAGCTCCTGGAGCATCATGAATGATGATTGTTAAAAATAACAGTCCTTGCCTGCGCTGCTGTGCCAGCTCTGCTGCTCCAGAGCCGCCCTGCCCGGCGCGATGCACGGCAGCCCTGGGCCGGCTCTCGCCCGGCAGAGTGGGATCCCTCCTGCGATGGGCAGCAGTGTGACCCCTTCCCACCCGCCGGCTTCTCTCCCCACCCCAGGTGGTTGTCAGCAAAGCAGCCATGATCGTCAACCAGCTCTCCAAGAAGGAGGCGTCGCGCCGTGCCCTGATGCAGTCGCCCCAGATCGTGGCAGCCGTGGTCCGCACCATGCAGAGCACCAGCGACCTGGACACGGCCCGCTGCACCACCAGCATCCTGCACAACCTCTCGCACCACCGCGAGGGCCTGCTCTCCATCTTCAAGTCCGGCGGCATCCCGGCCCTCGTCAGGATGCTGAGGTATGAGGATGCTGGCGGGGGGTCCTGAGAGGATGGCAGAGCCGAGCGGTCTCTCCCGGGCTGTCAGCCGGGCGAGTGCCTGGGCTGGGGGCAGAGGAGGGAAGGGCTCCTGCTGCTCCTAGACGTGGGTCCTCCTGCTCACACCAAAACACGGGAGTGGGAGACCTTGAGCCTTTTAGCCTGCGAAAGCCTCAGGGGTTTGCTGCATTTGGAGCCTGTGTGGAGGCAGGAGGAGGGGAGCAGTCCCGCACGCTGCCTTGTCTGTGGAGATGGGGCTCAGTCTCTGCTCTGCCCCGAGGAGTGGGTGTCCCTTCTCTGAGGGCCACCCTGGGGCCACACGGCACGGCAGCCTCGCACCGGGTCCTGCTGAAGGGCGCTGGGTGGGAGTCGGGACTCGGGGCAGCTCTGTGGGCTCCGCTGGCAGTCTGGTGAGCCTGGAGGCAGCTGCCCGCGCTGACGTGGCTCCGTGCTGCCTGCCTGCAGCTCGCCGGTCGAGTCGGTCCTCTTCTACGCCATCACCACCCTGCACAACCTGCTGCTCTACCAGGAAGGGGCCAAGATGGCTGTGCGCCTGGCCGACGGCCTGCAGAAGATGGTTCCCCTGCTGAACAAGAACAACCCCAAGTTTCTGGCTATCACCACTGACTGCCTTCAGCTGCTCGCCTACGGGAACCAGGAGAGCAAGGTGGGCTCAGAGAGCCTGGCCTGCCTGGCGGCGCGGGGTCCTGCCGGAGGGAGGGCAGGAGGGGGGTAGTTGCCCAACCTTGCTCCTCGCAGGCAGAAGCCCAGGAGGCAGGGGTGGGAGCTCCCACCGTCTCAGCCTGTCTGCCCCCCGGCCACAGCCGGCAGCGGAGCAGTTGTGCTGTCTGCAACGCTGCTGCATCCGACCTCTTGCAGGTGGAGCGTCCCTGAAAGCGCAGACTGTCCCAGTCTGGCCGGTAGATCGGCTTGGCTGGGTTTCTGCCCCTGCTCCTCCGGGCAATGCCTCTATCCTTGTCTTTGGCTGCTTCTCTCTCCTCCTACGCACGAGTTGTCCCAGCCTCGTGTGGAGGTTCGGTCCCTGGACCTGCTCTGATACTGGCTGGGCGGGGGGCTGCTGCCCATCCCGCCTGCGGCATGGGGCGAGGGACCCCGATGCGCAGGGCTGGGGTGGCCAGTGCAGGCGGTGGCAGTGCACGGCCCTGGCGGGGGTGATCCAAAGCAATCCTGGATGCCGAGGGGTTGGATCTCCTGCCTGACTTGTGTCGTGGCACGAGCTGGGGAAACCAGGGTGGTGGTCCCGGCAGCCTGGAGCTGCTGCTCGCCTCAACCCTGGCCCTTCTGTCTTGTAGCTGATTATTTTGGCCAATGGAGGACCCCAGGCCCTGGTGCAGATCATGCGCAGCTACAACTACGAGAAGCTGCTCTGGACCACGAGCCGGGTGCTCAAGGTGCTGTCGGTGTGCCCCAGCAACAAGCCTGCTATCGTTGAGGCTGGTAAGAGGGGCTGGGGGGCTGCAGCAGAGCCGGTGTCAAACAGGAGGAGGATGGTGGTGTCGGGGTGATGCAGCTGAGGGTGCCATCTCACAGGTGATGTGTGAGACAGTTAGATGCCTTGCACAGCCAGGTGGGAACCACCTGCATGTGTCCTGGTTTCTTGCTCTGAAAGGCTGCTGAGGTGCTTTCCTGGCACCGTGCGTGGGCAAGATCTGGCCTGGCTGGCCGGGAGCTGTCTTCCCGCACCGCATTGAGCATCCGCTAAGACGGGAGGCTGTGTGGTGCGTTGGAGGCATCGGTCGGGTGGTGCCCAGCCCGTGCTCACCATGCAGACCCACTGTCTCTCCCTTCTCTCTGCTGGGGCAGCTTTGGGTATTTACAGATGGGCTGGTGTCTCCTTTCCTGGCAGGCGGCATGCAGGCATTGGGCAAGCACCTGACCAGCTCCAGCCCCAGGCTGGTCCAGAACTGTCTCTGGACCCTGCGAAACCTCTCTGACGTTGCTACCAAACAGGTGAGTCTGCGGGACCCTGAGTCATGCTTCAACGCAGCATTTCGGAGGCTTCTCCGAACCAGCTGCCAGGCTGCCCCTCGCCCTCTGCTTGTGCCAGCCTGAATCCAAAGCGGTGTCCTTGTGCCGTTTCCAGTCCCAGTGAGCTGCGGGGCGGTAGCAGCATGTGTGCCTGGCAGAGCGAGGGGATGCTCAGCTGTGCCTGAGCCCCGCTGCGGCCGGGGTTTGCCTGGCATTGCGGGAAGCTGCTTACTGCCCACGGCCCTTCCCGTGCCAGCCGGCTGCCAGCGCTCGTGCCATGTCCCCGGCCGTGTGCCGCAGCCGCCGGCAGTTGCTGACACGCTCAGCAGGGCATCACCGAGGCTGCTACTTGCTCCGACTCAGGGAGCCCAGGGCTTGTGCCCGTGGGGCTGGGAGGCAGTCGGTGCGAGGGTGACCCCGAGTTCTGCTCTGGCGTTGCTCTCCCCAGCCCTGTGCTGCCTCCTGATGCGTTCCCCATCTGCTGGGGCCGCCTCTCTGTGCAGATTAGCGCCTGATGCAGCGTGGAAACTATTTGGGTTGGCTCGTAACCATCCCCTGGCTCTGTGGATTGAGGGGGGGGATGCGGCCATGGCGCCTTTAACTCCTTCCTGCCCCGCTGCTGGCTGCCTGCCGGCATGGCTGGCACCCGGGTCACCCCGGGACCACGTGAGGAGCACTGGCGGGTGCATTGTTTGCACTTCCCGGCGGAGACAAGCTGCCGGAGACGTCAAACTCTAAGTAAAGCCACACATGTCGTGAGTGCCTGTTGCTCACGCAGTGCCGGCATCGCGGAGAAGCAGCTCTGGCTGCAGGGGGACAGGGAAAGGCGCAGTGTGGGAGGCACAAACGCTGCCTCCCCGCCACTGCTGCCTGCTCTGGCCTGTGCGGAGCTGGGAAGTGCGTGGGGTCAGGACGTGGGGTGCCGGGGGGCCGGGGTCTGCAACAAGGGGTGTGCGAGCTCCAGCGAGAGCAGCCACATGAGCCTGGGTCTCAAGGGGAGAGGGTGCCAGGTCTGGGAGGAAGAGCACGGCCAGGGGCTGGATCCTCTCTGCAATGGCAGGAGCCGTCCTTGCGGGAGGGGCGTCCTCCTCTCCAAGGCCGGGTGTCCAGCCTGTCCGGGGGAGCAGCTCTGGCTCCCCTCGCCCAGGCGACAGACAGAGGGGACGGGCATGGGGCTGCAGCCCAGCCGCTGGCTGAGCCCAGATCTGGCTGCGGGGGTGCCTGGTCTGACCTCCCGTCCCCCTTCCCGCAGGAGGGCCTGGACGGCGTCCTCAAGATCCTGGTGAACCAGCTGAGCTCCGATGACGTGAACGTGCTGACCTGTGCCACCGGTACCCTCTCCAACCTGACCTGCAACAACAGCAAGAACAAGACCCTGGTGACGCAGTCGAACGGGGTGGAGGCCCTGATCCACACCATCCTGCGGGCAGGCGACAAGGAGGACATCACCGAGCCGGCCGTCTGCGCTCTCCGGCACCTCACCAGCCGGCATCCCGAGGCCGAGATGGCGCAGAACTCGGTGCGGCTCAACTATGGCATCCCCGCTATCGTCAAGCTCCTCAACCAGCCCAACCAGTGGCCACTGGTCAAGGTAAAGGGTCTGGGGGGATGTTGGGGGCCGGAGGAAGCCGGTGGCTGGGCTTGAGCGAGCCCTCGGCTGCTGGCCTGTGGTGGGACACACTGCCAAGGGGGGGTCTGCAGCCGGTGCTGTGCACGGAGCGATGGCGGGCTGCTGCCGCTGCGGCTCCGGTCCCATTGGGCTGCGTCCTTGACGGCAGCTAATGGAGGAAATGGCTTCTGCCGGCTGCTCGGCTGGAATCAATACCTGCCCCAGCCTCCCCCGCGGGGAGGGGGCCGGATCCGGTGTGGGAGGAAGATGGAAGTCAGCCTGCGCCGCGGAGGGGGATGGGGTGGGAGAGGCAGGGGGAGGGCGGCCCGGCTGGCGGGTCCTGCGGGGAGCACATGCTGCTCCGATCCACGGTCGAGACGAATCTCTCCTTCCCCGCTTCTCTCCTCCAGGCTACCATAGGCCTGATCCGCAACCTGGCCCTGTGCCCGGCCAACCATGCCCCGCTCCAGGAGGCTGCCGTCATCCCTCGCCTGGTCCAGCTGCTGGTCAAGGCTCACCAGGATGCCCAGCGGCACGTAGCAGCCGGCACGCAGCAGCCCTACACGGTGAGTCCCCGCGGCAGGGTCGGCCGGGGGTGGCCCTTTGCCTCCGTGCTCCTGGCACAGCCCGGCACCCCAAAAGCCGAGCTGTCCCTGGGGGATAGCTTGCGCCCACGCTCAGGGTGGTCTTGTGCCCTGGCGTGGGGCAAGCCGGCTGCTCCAGGGCCCCGGCTGAGCGTTTGTCCCCTGGCAGGATGGAGTGAAGATGGAAGAGATCGTGGAGGGGTGCACGGGGGCACTGCACATCCTGGCCCGGGACCCCATGAACCGCATGGAGATCTTCCGCCTCAACACCATCCCTCTCTTCGTGCAGGTCAGGGGCTGGGGGAACATATGGGGGCTGCACTTCGCCACCTCCCGCCTGGCCAGCACAGCCCCACGGTGCCAGGGCCAGGGAGCCACGGCGCTCGGCTGGCAGCATCCGCGTGTCAGACCACATCAAGGAGCCCGACAGCTCCTCGCTGGCTGCTTCACGTTGCCGCTAATCTCTCCTGACAGCTCCTCTACTCGCCGGTGGAGAACATCCAGCGTGTCGCGGCTGGTGTGCTGTGTGAGCTGGCCCAGGACAAGGAGGCGGCAGATGCCATCGACGCGGAGGGGGCCTCGGCTCCGCTGATGGAGCTGCTGCACTCCAGGAACGAGGGGACAGGTGAGCGCTGCCGTGCCGGGCCCTGTGCCGGGGGCTGTCAGCCGCGTGGCATCGCCCCAGCTGCAACTGGTCTGGGGCTTCTGGTGCCTCGGCACCATGCGGCACCGGGGACTGAGGCTGCTGCCCTTCCCCTGCAGCCACCTACGCAGCCGCCGTGCTCTTCCGAATCTCAGAGGACAAGAACCCCGACTACAGAAAGCGCGTCTCCGTGGAGCTCACCAACTCCCTCTTCAAGCACGACCCGGCAGCCTGGGAGGCGGTGAGCATCCCACTGGGCACGGAGACAAGCCCTTTTCCCTGGGGAAACCGGAGCCTCTTAAGATGGCCCCATCCCGCCTCCAAAACCTGCCACCACCGCCTCCGACCAGAGCTTGGACGGGAGCGACCGGCAAACATGGGGAGGCAGGGGGTGGACGGGCTGTGGCCTCTGCTCTCCAGCAGCCCTGGGTTGCGGTACCCGCTACCCGGGACAGGGCTGGGCACCGGATAGCCGCTGAGCATTGTGCACACGTGAGCATGAATGCCCTCTTCAGTTGTGTCACCTTCTTTTGTAGGCTCAGAGCATGATCCCCATCAACGAGCCCTACTCAGATGGTGAGTACAGTGCCAGCTCCTCCTGCGGGGTCCCCCGGTGGGCTGAGCTCTGGTGGGGCAGTTGCCTCATCTCACCAAACCAGGCTGGTTTTAAAGCCTTTCTTGGATGGCTGCCAGCAAAGCGCCAGCCCGGCCTGCCTGGGGATGCCCAGCGGGATTGCTCAGCTCCCACGGGAGAACATGCGGCCGCTCCCCTGTGTGCCTGGGCTGGCCCAGAGGCTTGGGGCAGGTGGGCGGCTGGTGGCCCTTGTGTCCTTTGCGGCACCACGTGCCACACGCTGCCCCGGGTGGGGGGGACGAGGAGGAGGGTGGCTGAGGTCTGGAGAAGTCTCTCTCGCCGGCGGGAGCTGAGGTTGCCATGTCCCTTCCCGTGCAGAGCTGGACCCCGGCTACCGCCCCATGTACTCGGGTGACATCCCCCTGGACCCCATCGACATGCACATGGACATGGACGGGGACTACCCCATGGACGCCTACAGCGACGGCGTCCGAGCGCCCTTTGCTGACCACATGCTCGCCTAACCTGCCCCGCAGCCCCCGCACCAGGTACGTGCTGGCGTGTCCTCGGGGTGTGGGCGCTTGTCGAGGGCACGCTCATCCCTGGAGCAGGGCGGGTGGCCGGCTGAGGCAGGGCTGGCTGCTGGCGCCTGGCATGCCGCGGGGTCCCTGGTGCTGCTGTGGGGTCCCCGGCGCTGCCACGGGTCAGCATCCCCATTGCCTCGGGGGGCCCTGCGCTCTGGTCTCCTCCAAAATGCCCCCTCGGTTGAGTAACGGGATCTCTCTCCCACTGTGCGCAGGTGTTTTCTCCATACAGAAGAGGGTGGCCCCAGAGCTGAGCATTCGCAAGAAGGACTTGGGAGACAGAAGTGCCTGAGAAGACAAACTTTTCCATTCCCACGAGAGGTTTTATTTTTCGATTTTTTTTCTTCGCTGTGGGTCTGTGGAGAAGGTCCTTCCTCCTGGGACTGCTTCAAGCACCTACTGCCGCATCCAGCATCCAAGATACTGTTTCTGAAGCTTTAAAACACACAAACCCTGCACCGTTAGCAACCTTTCATTGGCAAAATAGTCTTTTCTATGAATATATATTTCTTTTTTATTTTTAATATGGTGCCAACGGCTTTTGCCGTCTTTAAGTTTGTGCTTTCTAACTTCCCCACTATTTGTTCTGCGTGTTAGTGTTCTAGGAAAGGAATCTAATACGGGAAAACCCTTTGCTTTCTGCAAACTCTAACTTAATCAGGCCAATCCAGAGTTTGCAGAAAACAAAGGGTGCCGTGTCCCAGGACCTTCGTTTTAGCCATCGGGATGTCTGCGGTTTAATTCTTTCCGATCAGCCGTTGGGGAGCTGACTTTGTGTACCTGCCTATCCTACCAGTACCCATAGAGGAGTGACTCCAGCATTAGGAACTGTGTCCTTGTACCGATCTCTGTTGCACATTTTAACCCGTTTCCCTTCTTTTTGGTGAGTGGTGTGTTTCTGTCCCCTCCTCCCTTATCTAACACATTTTTTAAAGAGGTTCTAGATCTGATGGTGGTTTAACGCTTCCACCGGAAAGGGATGGACAGTTACTGGAGTGTGGTTCAGGAATGGAAGATTTTATTATTTCTGTAAGTTGTTTTTGTATAGACCAAAGCAAAGAATAAAATAACCCCCCCAGCCCCGCGTTGCCCTGAGCCTGTTCTTCCATCAGCTGGGGAAGGTCAGCGAGTCCCCTTGGGGCAACCGGGGTAAAGGTGGCCATCACCCTCCTCGGGCCAGGCGTTGGCGGTTCCCTCCCCTGGGGCCGGGCGGCCTCGGACGAGCTCAGTCCCCTGCTCTGCACCCGCTTTGCCTGGCCGAGGGCTCAGGTGGTGGCCGGGGGGACAAGCAGGTTGGTGGCCCCCTCCCTGTGCTTCAGGGACGATGCTCGGCAAGGCCCAGGCCACCCATTCGCAGCCCGGCAGCACTGGCAGCAGCTCCCGCTGTCAGCCCGGCACCCGGAGTCGCTGCCAGCCCTTGGCTCGCTGGGTCGTTAGCATGCCGGCTCTGTCGAGGTGGCTGTCTGCTCTGTCAGGAGGTAAAAACTCCCAGTAATTAAGATGTTTGTTTGTTAGGCGGCATCACCGACATCTCCTCTCTGCTGCCGAGCAGAGCTCACTTTAATGAGCTCTAGGGGATAAACGCGCCGGTTGGGAGCAAGCCCCGCTGATTGATGGAGCGAAACCTGGATGGAGTCATGAGAGGCCAGGTTAAAAAAGTGATTTACTCAGTCAAACCTGGTTGCCTCCTTCTGCAACTGGGCTTCGTAGCAGGAACAGATGGCAGGAGGATATATTCTCAGCTGAAATGCTAACTCTGGCAGCTGCACCCAGGGAGAGCGATGGGAAAGTGACACTGGGTGCCAGGCGGGGATCGTGCTGGGAGGTGGAAACTCTGTTCACAAAGTTACCCACCAACTTCAGGGCTGCCCATCTGCTTGGTGGCCTCCTCGGCATGGGGATGGGGCCAGAGACAGACACTGCCAGCCACCCTAGGCTTTCCTACGGTGCTTTTTTGGGCAAGACGGCGCAGGCTGAGCCCGCAGGCAGGAGAGTGCCTGCAGCAGCTCCATGTGAGGCTGCGGGCGTGGGCAAGGCTGCTGGGTTCTGCCTGCTGGGGTGTACATGCCAGGGGATGGAAAGGTGAAACACAGGTGGCCCTGGGATGCCCACATCCCGTCCCTGGTGGGTTTGTACCTCTGCCCCGTGCATCCATCCTGTGGGGGGTGGCCGGGGGCGCGGGGGCTCCTTGGGCAGAGGTGGGGGACCTGGAGAGGGGAGTCAGGTCACGCAGCGACGTCTGCACTGTGCCGGTGCTGCGATTGCTGCATCGGTTCGGTGAGATACCCAGCACCGTGGCACAGGGAAGGCAGGTGGAGAGCCAGGACATCGTCCCTGACCCCCCGGCTCCAAGCTCTGCCTGCTGTAGCACAGCTCGTTCTGTGCAGACACTGGGAAGACACTAATCGGCCCGACACGGCTGACGCCAGCACGGGGAGATGGGGGGGACGCGATCAAAGGGAGCTGAGAACAAAGTCGCAGCCGTTCCCGCTTGCTGTCAGCATCAACCCCTCCGTCCTTGCGCGTTTGCTTGGCACTGCTGCTGCGCCCAGCCGTGCCACGGAGGGAGGCAGGGAGACGGGGAGGTGGGTGCCCACCACGCACGGGGCCGCTGCCGAGCGCAGTAGGACGCGAAAGTTGACACGTCCATTGTGGCGTGCCGTGGTCGGTCCCGGTAGCAGCCTGGGCTGGGGCAGGAGCAAGCCGGGGACAAAAGCAGCAGGAGCTGGTCTGGGAAGCGGGGCTGGCTCCAGCGCTGTCCCGGCGGCTCAGGGGAACATCCTGCACGGAGCTCAGCCCCGTGGCCGCAGCCAAGCCCCGGTGCGGCGGGGATGCGGCCACGCTTCCTGCGGCGGCCTCTGCCAGGACTGGGAACGAGCAAAACAACAGCTGCTTTCCGGGCAGCCCCGGCAGAGCTGAGCACGCTTCCGGATGAGGCTGGGGGGCCAGGCAGCCCACTGCCTGCTGCAGCCGCTGCCAGAACAAGAGACGGATCTGTGACAGGCAATGGGAATAAGCCCCCCGTGCAGGGGGGGAGCCAGGCGATCTAGCCAGACCAGCCCTTGCTGCCTGGGCTGTGCAGTGTTGGGAGGGCATTCATGCACCCAGACGTGCATCTCTGCGGGTGCAGGCTCTGCTGGGTGGGTCCCCAGGGTGACTTGGGGGAGCAGACAGAGTGCCCCTGCCAAGTCTCACCCCTGTCCCTAGGGACCCCAGCAGAGCTGCCAGCGCTTTGCTGCACCCCAAGCAGCCATGCCTGGGTTGACGTGGGATGTGGGGCTCCAGCCCTGTGTGTCCTGGGATGGGGGTTTGGCCATGCCGAGCCTGGAGCCCCACTCCGGGCTCCCAGCCACCCCCACTGTGGGTATCGGGGATGTTCCTGGTGTCAGATCCGGCTGTCCCCGAGGTGCCCAGCAGGCCTGGAGATGCCCCAGAGCATCTGCCCCAGGAGGGGCTGGCTCCTGCGGGTATCCCCAGGGGCATAGCCATGGGACCCAGTCCCTCCTGGGGCCATGAGCAGGATGTGCCCCTTGCCTACCCTGGGGTCCCCTCATCGGGGCAGGACTACACATCCCGAGACCCCCAGTCCCACCATGACAGGGTTGCCAGGGGGCACTGCCTGGATTTTTGGGGGGGGGAGTGGAGCCAGAGGACACCTGTACCAGGACAGCCGGAGCTGCTTGTGGGGTCTCCCAGGGAGCTGCACCCCCCGGGGAGGGCTGGAGGGGTGCCCCAGCAGGCGGCAGGACGGACTACAGGTCCCGGCATGCTCGGCCATGATCCGCACCTGCCCAGGGAGCGGCTTTTGTTACCGGCGGAGCTGCGGGAGCGAGGTACGAGGGTCCCGCTCCGCCGCCGCACCAGGAGCAGCGCCCAGCGGTGAGTGTGCCCCGTGCCCCGGGACCCCCCAGTTCACCGAGAGCCACCGACCAGGACCCTCCCCACCCCCCATGCACTGAGCTCCGGCACCTCCCGGCATCCCCCACTGCACCGAGCCCCCAGCTCTCCCAGTATCCCGCTCCCGGCTCCGGGGCACGCCGGGTTCCCACTCTCATAGGGTGCGCTGTGCCTGCAGCTCCCCACGATGTCCCACTTCCCCCCGGCACCTCCGGGCACCCCGAGTCCCCGGGCAGCCCCAGCGGGTGAGCCCCAGACCGTGCCCATCCAGTCCCCACTGGTCCCCCGGGGGTGTCAAAGGCAGCGGCTGCCTGAGCCCCCCAGAGAATTTGCCTCATCTCACCCCTTCTCCCAGCGCTCAGCTCCCCCCATGGCCCCACTCGTGGGCTCCGACACTCATAACACATTTCCACGCTTTGCTGCCGAAGCCTTCGCTCCTCGCCTAGGTGGGATTTCCCACTCCCTCAGCATTAGCAGCCAGGGGCCTGTGGCAGGGTTGGGGTCCCGGGGGGTGGTTTGGCCGCAGCAGTGGCTGGCTGCGGAGGGGGCTCGGCGGCAGCGGCTGGGGTCTGGCTGCGCTTCTCCGTCCCCGGTTCCTGAACCAGGAAGTCTGTGCGGGAGCAGGGAGGGTTTTCCTGCTCTTCGGGAAGAGGCTGACGCTGCTGAGAGTATTTCTGCAGGGGGAACGGAGCGGAGGGCTCAGCCCCTTGGGCACAGAGAACCCATGGGGTCATCAGTCACGGCGAGGTCTGCGGCAGGGGCAGAGTGTTGGGTGCTGCGGGGTCATGACAGAGCAAAGGTGATGGAGCCCCGTCTGAGCTGGGGGCTGAGGAGGCTGTTCCAGCTGGGAAGCCAGGCAGCACGCAGGATGAACTGCTGGGGCAGGAGTCCGTTCCCCGATGGCCTCGGGTGTAGGGAGAGACCCATTTCTGGACGATGCTTCAGGCAGCTGCTGCCTCCCGGGGTCGCCTGAGCATCCAGACAGGATCTAATGGGATGCGGGAGCCACAGCCCGGCTGTGTCCATACCCTCCTCTGTACAACAGCAGGGATGTTCCCCGTCCCAGCCCGGGGGGCTCTGCAGGGACCCCTCTGGGGACATCCCCTCGGCCGGGGCAGGGCAGGACTGCCCCCATCCCAGTGGCAGGACTGAGCCACCGCCTTGCCCTCACCCTCAACCCGCATGCTGGCCTTGCTGCTTTGCAGCCCCCCCGACCCAGGCACTTGCGGAGGCTCCTCGCCACGAGCAGCCTCCCCTCCCCAGCCCCAGGCTCCTGCCGCAGCAGCTGAAGGGAAAAAATAGCTCGGAGCGAGCTCAGCCACCCCAGTGCCACTCAGCTGCTGCCGAGTGTCGGCACCCGGGTGCAGGGTGGGGAAGGGGCTTCGGGTCTAGCCCCTACCCTTTACCCAGGGCAGCCTGGCCCTGCCGTGAGGCTGCGCAGGCAGGGAGGTGCCCGGGCAGGAGCTGCATGACGGCATCAGGGCAGGGCAGAGAGCAGCGAGCACAGGTCTGCACGTGCACCCGGGCACGGGCCGAGCCAGGGTCCCGCTTCTCCTGGCCCACCGTCTCCGGCTGGTGCCGTGGGTCCGCCATCCTCCTGCTCTCGCCCAGCTCCCCGCCAGCCCCCGTGGGGCAGATCCCCAGGTCGTCCGGCAGCGCTGGTGGCCGGGGGTGGGAGACGGCGGGATACGGGGGCGATGGGAGCTGCTCGCACATGTCTGAACGAGGTCCCCCCTGGGGAGAGTTAATGTACACGCAGGAGCTGAGCCAAAAGGAGACGCAGGGCTCTGGCAGCCCCCGCTGAGCGCTGACTCACCGGCCAGGCTCCCTCCCCAGAGCCAGCAGCAGCACAGGGAGTGGGGGCAGCAGCAGCCCGGCACCTCGGCACGGTGGGTCCCCTTCCTTCTCTGGGGAGAAGCTGGGGGGGAGAGGGTCTGCAGGTTTGGGGCTGGGGAGCTGTTCTCTGGGCAGCATGGTACAGGATTGGGCCGCCTATGTCTGGCGGTCCTGGTGCTGTGGGGCAGAGGACTGTGGGCCTGCGGGTGTGTTTCGGGGTGTCTGTGTTGCCTCGTGCCCCTCCTGTGTGCCAGGGACGATCCGGCCTCGCTGGAGGGAGGTGCAGGGTGGCCTGGGTGCTGTGGATGTGACAGCAGCCATGAGCACGTGCCAAGAGGGAGGGCAGCGGTGCCCTGGCAAGAACCTGCTGCCAGGGATGAGGGGCTGCTGGTGCCGCAGCACCCACCGCGGTGGGGGTGGGAGCAGGGGTGGAGATGCATTACGGGGCTTGCGCAGGAGGCTTCTGCCCCCCCCCCCCAGGGGAGAGAGGCGGCAGTGCCAGCAGTGGCTGCAGCCCAAGCCAGGCCCACTGGAGGTGGCAGGAGGGCAGGAAGGTGCTGGTTTTATGGCCTGTCTCGTGATGTGTTTATGGCTGGGATGGGACTGCCGTGGATGCTGCCCAGCCCTGCCCTGGGCGACACGGCAGGTGCCTGCTCTGCATCCTGGTGCTGATGGGGTGGAGGATCACAGCTGAACTTTGCTCTCTGAGGTGGGGCTCCCGAGGGCTCCTGCCAGCACTGCAGCCGTGTCCACCCACTGCCCAGTGGCTCTACAGCTCCTTCCGCTGCCCGCTCCTGCAGGCAGGACCCAGCAGCGAGCCCAGGGGGAGCAGGGTCCTGCCCCATCCCTTCGGAGCATCCTCTCCCCTGTCTGGCACTGACACCGATCCGGATATCACCAAGTGTTTGCTTTGGTGCTGAGCCCCCTGTGTCACGTATCGGCCACCGCAGAGGCGGTGCTGAGCAGGTATGCTGACCCGGCGCCATCCCTGAAACTACCCCGCATTCAGCAGCAGGTGGGGGCTGAGCTGGGGCCCGCCCCGGTGCTGGCTGTTCCCATGGTCCCCCTGTCCCCACAGCAGGCCACAGGCTGGCTGGGGAGCGGGGACACCTGAGCCCTGGCCATGCTGTCCAGGTCTCCGCAAGCCCCAGGCCTGGCAGACATTGTCCCTGCAGAGGGTGTTTGGCCAGCTGGCAGGATGATAGGGGACATGTGGATGCCTGAACATGGGGTTCAGGATGTGTCCCTGGTCCTTAGAGCATCACCCTAACAGCTCCTTCTCCCCAGGCAGGGGCCGGAGAAGGGACTGCTGCCTGCCAGTGCCGCTCCAGGGAGCCACAGAGGAAGGCGCTTCTCCCCATGGCAGCCGGCCCCCCCCCATAACGCCAGCCAAACTGGACACCGCAGTCCCACAAGAGACCCCCCCCAGCCAGCGCCCACCCACCTGCCACCTCCAGCCCAGCCCGGACTCGCCCGTTGCTGCCCTGCTCCACACCGGCCCTGCGTCCCACGGGTCGGCCACGGGCAGACGCCGCGATGCTGCGACCATCACCGGTGGGTAGAGGTGGGCGGTTGCCGGTGGGTAGCCCTGGGGACTGGGGTGAGGGGGGCGAGGAGCTGGGGCAGCTCCGGGCTGGTCCTTCGTCCTGTCCCCATGGTGTGGCCGGAGCTGAGCCACCATCCCGGCATCCCTCGCCCCACGCTGGCATCCCTCGCCCCACGCTGGCATCCCTCGCCTGCTGTCCCCAGCGCCGCTCGGCCGGGCAGACCGTGGCCAGGAGATGGCAGCAGGACCCTGCCCGCAGAAAGTGGGGGGGTGAGGCGGGAGCAAGGGCGGGGGTCCCTGTGTGCCACCCTAAGGGGGGGAACCCCAGTCCCCACAACGAGTGGCTTTGGGGACCGAGCTGGCTAGTGGCACCAGCCTCAAACCCTGAGGGGACAGAGTGGGCTGAGGGGTGCAGGAAGCGTTCCCCCGCCAAGGCCCCCCCCATGCCACCCTCCTCCTGAGTGACCCCCACCCGTGGCTGACACTGTGCCCCTCTGTCCCCAGACCTGTGCAGCGGCGATGTCCCCGAGGTGGAGATCATCAGCCTGCTGGGCCAGCAGCTGCCCCGCTACACGCTGCGGGCTGACACCATCTTTCACTACGACCATGACGACTGGCTGCGTGCTCCCCCTGGCCCCCCGGAGCCCGTGGCCCCCCTCACCCCCCAGCAGATCGAGGAGACCCTGCAGTACTTTCGTGAGTGCCCCATCCCGCGCCGTGGGGCCGGTGAGGGCAGCGGGGTGCAGGCAGCACCGGCCGGGGTGGGTCGGGGCCGCGAGGGCAACACACGAGCTAATCGCCCCTAATGGGATTGACGGGCTGGATTTCCTCGCCCAGAACATCCCGGGCTAATTCTGGGAGCAGCTTCTGCTGAGCTGAGCCGGACTCTCAGAGAGAGCTCCTGTCATCTCCCGGGACCCCCTGCACGTCCCTGCTCCCCCCGCACTTTGCCGTGGCTCTCTGGGGTGGAGAGTGCGCCGGTGGCCCCCAGTGCTGCTGGCCCACCAAACATGACAGCCTGGAGCGGCCGAGGGGGGCACGGGGCCGCTGCTGCCGGCAAAGCCCCTGGAGCCATGGGGTGTGGGTGCCCGGGGGGAGACACCCACAGCCGCCGTGGTAGGGCAGGGACGATGCCCCACGGCGCTGCGGCGAGGCCCGTTCCTGGGGCAGGGTCGGGGTTCAGCGGGGGGCACAGACAGATTATCTCTGCTTTGCTTCTGCCTCTGGCCTACGTGTGGCGGGGACAGGATTAGAGAGAGGGGATGGCGGATGGATGTGGGGCAGCAGGAGACAGATGGGGCTGAGGCCCCGGCCCCACTGCCGCCCCAGCTCCCCCCCGCCGCCTGCGACAGGCTGGGCTGGCGACTCGTGCCCTGCCTGTGCTTGCAGCCTTCCCCATCGGGCTGCTCCCCTCCCTGGTCAGCAGGCAGCGGGGTGCAGCCCCCCCCAGCCATCGGCACCCCCCTACCCTGCAGCAACAGTGCAAGGGATTGAACCTCAAACCCCGTTTGCCTGCCACAGGGCAGGGAACACCCCGCTCAGTAGGACCCCGGGCATCCCCATCCCCTCTCCATGGGGACAGCCGTGCTTGGCCCCGGGACCCCCACGGGTCACGTTTCTCCATGACTCCAGTGCCACTTGCATGTGCCGGCGTGGAGGGGGCCCGCGCTGCCTCATCCCTTTACCCAAACCTTTAAGCTGCCGTCAGAAATAGCCCCCTGTAATCTGCTTGCGCAGAAACGCAGGGGACCTGCCCGGAGGAGCAAATCCCCAGGCAGGGGATTAGGAAGAAGCGGCTCCTGCCTGTCCATGCCAAGACGCACACTTGTGTCCTTGGGGTCCCTGGGGGGTGGGTGCCCAGGTTTGCTGGTTGGGTCCCTGCCCTCACCCTCTGCCATCACTGGGAGGAGAAACACTGGTGCAAGGAGGAGGGAGAAGCTGGGACTGAGGGTGCCTGGCCCTGGCCCCAGCTCCAGGAGGGGTCCGGTGGTTACAGTAGGACGTGGTTTGGGGTCAGGATCCCATCGGGTGGGAGTCCAGCAGGCAAATAAGGGCATCGTGTGTTGATGAGGGGCAGCTCCAGCCCCAGCCTCATCAATTCACCCATTAGTTCGGTACTAATGAGGAACGGCATTGAGGCAGGTGATGGGGGCAGGCAGTGTGTACGTTGGCATTACCAGTATGATGCTCAGTGTGCCGTGGTGCCGTGGCATGGGGTCCTCGGCGCAGCCCCGCTGCCCTACCGCCCACGAGGCTTGTGCTACGTGCCAGGCAGCTCCTCCATAATTCAGCACAGCATGATTTATTCAGCTCTCCTGCTTTGGTGCTGCCTCTGCACAAGTATGGTTGTGGGGGAGCTGGGGGTGCCAGCCAGGGAGCATGGGGCAGCCTGGACAGGGCACGGGGGGGAGCAGGCTCATGCCAGCCCATGCTCAGAGTGTGGGGGTGCTGAGTGGAGCAGGTTGGAGGAGGATGGAAAAGCCCTTTCCCGAGTCAGGGACCTAGCAGGTCTCAGGACCTCACTGGGCACCCGCGTGTGCAGGATTTGTGGTGATCCGTGTCAGTGATGATGGGGGGACCCAGGCCTGGGGTAGAAGAGCAAGGCTGGCCAGGCAACGGGCAGGGAGCTTTGGCAAAGGCCGTACTGTGGCGTAACCTGACCGTCAGGGGAACCCCAGCCCTGCATGCAGCCTGGGTTTGGATGAAGGACTCGAAACCTCTCCTTGTCCCTCCTAAGGGGCAAAAGCCGCTGCCTGTGCATGACCCGTGGGGCCAGCCCTGCAAAGCTGCTGCTCAGGGCCCAGTGACCCCTCAGCGTCCCCTCTCAGCAGCCAGCGCTCACCACCATCCGTGGGGACCCCGGTGCCCGCTGCGCGTCCACAAGCTGGGGGACGAGAGGTGGGACACAGAGCCCAGCTGCACCGGCACCCCAGGGCTGAGCAGGATTGTCCCGATGGGTCCCCAGGTCTGAGCAGGATTGTCCCGATGGGTCCCCAGGTGTCCCCCAACGGGGAGCCTGGTCCTGGGGTGCCTGGTGGGGAGCATCCCTCCAGGACGCCCTGATGGGGGACCGCGTTCCCAAAACTCCCCGGGGGAGCTTCCAGCCGCAGCGAGCCGATATCCATCCCAGCGGCGGAGCGAGGGGGGAGCGGGCAGCTCCCGGCCCCGCCGCCCCCGCCCCGCTCCCGCCCGGCCCCGGCACCGCCCCCGGCCCCGGCCCCGGTCCCGGTGGCGGTGGGACGCGCCCGGGCAGGTGTGCGCAGACGGGGCGACCCTATAAATAGGGGCGGGAACGGCCGGGCTGGACTGGGCTGGACTGGTTGCGGTGGGCTCGGCGCGATGGAGATCTGGAGCAGCCCCGCCGCCTACGACGAGCTGAACGGGAACGCGGAGCGGGGCGGGGGCGGCGGCGGAGACCCCATCACCCGGGAGCTGGAGGAAGGTGAGGGGGGGGACACGGGGGACGGGACCCGGCCCGGTTCTGCCCGGGGAGCGCGGCTGCGGCGGGTCCGGGCTCTCTCCGCGGGCGGGGGGGGGGGGGGGGCCGGGGTCTCTCCCCCGTCCGTGCGGGACCCCCTCCCCGCTGCGGGGTGCGCAGCCCCAGCCCCCGCTCGCAGAGCTCCGTCCCGGGGAAGCTGCCGCCTGGTCCTTTGGGGACCCCCCGGGTCACCCTGACCCCGGGGAGGGGTCTCCCCGCTCCCGTGGTGGTGGGGAGCAGGCAGAGGGATGGGGCGAGGGCTCCCCCCCCCTTCCCCAGGTCTGCCCGTGCCCGCGGGGACGGGGGTCTGCCCTCCCGTGGGGTGCGGGTCCCCACATCGAGCTGGGTCAGGCCCGTGGAGGGGGCGGCTGTTTACGTGTTTGCCAGCGCTGCGGCCCCCAGTGTCTCCCAGGGCCTGCCATCGCTCAAACTGTAACGATGCTCATGCTCTAATTATTTCCAATTAACAGCTCAGGGGCCTGATGAGGTGCAGCTGGGGACCCCTGCGGGGAGCAGGCCCTGTTGGGCTATGGGGAGGGGGGGTGAGGCCGGGGCTGGGGTTGGCCCCTCTCCCTGTGGACGTGCCCACTGGTGTACGTGCCTGTTGGGGTGCGGGGCCAGCACCCAGGGCAGTGGGGACCAGACTGGGATTGGGGGTGGGAGGGGGTGGTGGTGGGGGGCATTGCCATGACAACATGCACACCATTACACAACCCCAGCTGGGGCGGCGTAATGGGATTTGTGTGGCTGAGCCTCTCCAGTTAACCCACTTTGTCTGCCCAGCTGGGGACGCGGGTCAAGGCCCCGAGTGCAGCAGCCGGCACAGCTCTGCCAGGGGAAACTGAGGCACGCGCCCTTGAGGCAGTTGAACATCGGAAGGGAGCGTCAGGAGCAGCTGTGTGGTGCGGGCAGGGCTCGGGGCGCAGGCAGGACTTGGGGCTTCGTGCTCGCTGCTGGCTCCCTCCCACCGTGCGGCTCCGGCGCTGCCATCTGGGCGCGTGCCCGGTGCTGTCTGGCAGCTTCTGCAGGCACAGTTGGCAGGAATGGTGCTGGGGGACAGACGTCCCTGTCCTCTCACCACCTCTCCCTGCCAGAGACCCAGATAGCGGCAGGGGAGGAGGCCGGGCTTTAGCTGGGGCCTGGCCCGACGCAGTGCTGCGCGGTGTTGGCGTGGCAGGCAGCTGCCTGTTACTGAGGCAACCTGCCTGCAGCTGCCTTTGCCCCTGTTGCTCAGAGCGCGGGTCGCTGCGTTGCTGCAGCTGGAGCGGCATCGGCGTGGGTGCGGGGTGCGACATCCTCAGAGGTCGCGTTTGGCTCTGCCTTGGCCAGCATCTCCAGGGAGAAACTAGGGCAGGGCTGGCTTCTCAGGGGGAGATCTGGGGGAGGGGGCTGGGGACAGATTGGAGGGCACGCTGCCTGCGAGCCTGGCTCGGCGTGGTGCCACCCACCGCTATTTATACTGGAGCTCCAGCATGCTTTTTGCTGGAGATGTCACCTCCGATCCTGTCTCTGCTGCCTGCCTTTCTCCATCCCTCCATCCCATCTGTGCATCCTGTAGTGGGGCTGGCACTATGTCCGGGCTGGGGTGGTGGTGCAGCAAGGGGGGCTCGGCATCTTTCCTGCCGCCCCAGGATGCGTGCAGGGTTGGGGGGTGAGGTGGGAGCACCCCGTTTCCCATGGTGATGCTGTTACAGCTGTGAGCATCCCTGCCTGCCTCTGCTCTGCACTGTGGCTGGTGCTGCCAAGCAGATGAAAGGTCCTTTTTGGTGACCACCGTGGAGCAGCTTTGTGCCACCTGCAGCAGTCACCTCCCATTCCCTCCACCGTGCAACCCCGGGGGCTGCTGACGGGAAGCAGTGACACAGGGCAGGAGGCAGCGGGGAGGCTGAGCCCCTGGGCCAGCGCTCCAGTAGTGCGGGGGTTCACCCTTCGCCCTTCTCCCCCAGTCCTGTGTGCTGAGCGGGTGGTCAGGATCACGAAGACCTACCATGACATCGATGCCGTCACCAACCTGCTGGATGAGGTATGTCAGTGCTCGCCCCGTGCGTGGGCTTGGGCTGGTGTGAGGGCCGGGGACTGATGGGACCCTGGGGACACAGGGGTGGGCGAGGGCTGGGGAAGGGGGGGGGCAGAGCAGGGGACAGGCCCCGGCTGACGCAGACCTGCCCCTTGCAGAAGGAGCGGGACCTGGAGCTGGCGGCGCGCATCGGGCAGTCCCTGCTGAAGCAGAACCGGAGCCTGACTGAGCGCAATGAGCTCCTGGAGGAGCAGCTGGAGTTGGCCAAAGAGGAGGTAATGGCTCCCGGGTACAGGGTCCTGGCCTCGGCCCCCTGCGTGCCCAGCCCGGGGGCCGTGGGCGGCTGTGGTCCCCTTGGCTGTGCCCTGATGCCCCTTGCCCTCCCAGATCGCGCAGCTGCGCCACGAGGTCTCCATGCGGGACGACCTGCTCCACTTCTACACCACCACGACGGAGGAGAGCGAGCCCACCACCGCCACCTCCACACCGTGAGTGGGGGGGTCCCTGTCCCACCACTTCACCTGGGGCACAGCTGCTCCTGGGGGGCTGGGCAGAGGCGTTGGGCAGGAGTCCCTGGGGTAGCGCCAGGGCTGGCACTCCCTTCCCTCCCATGGTGGCCGTGGGTCCAGACCCCCAGAGATGGGTCGCTGCGGATGCCTGCCTGGGAGCTGGGGGGAGTGGGCAGGGGGCTGGGTGGGCAGCCCCATCCTGCCTGCACTGCGGGTGCTCAGTGCCCTCCCTGCTGTCCCCAGGCTGCGCCGGCAAGAGTCCTCGCTGTCCCTGCAGCAGTACTTCCAGTACGACACCTTGCAGCAGAAACTCAAGTGCCTGGAGGAGGAAAACCAGAAACTTCGCATGGAGGTGAGCAGAGCCGGCTGGTGGGACGCCCCTCTCTGTGCCCACCTCTTCCCCTCCTGGTGCCGGGGGACCTGAGCTGGCCCCTATGGAGGCTGGAGGTCCTGCCCATCATGCTCAGCCCCTCCGACACTCTCTCCCAGGCCACCAACATTGCAGCCAAGACCTGTCAGTATGAGGACCAGGAGCAGCAGCTGATGATCGACTGTGTGGAGCAGTTCTGTATGTGGGGCTGGGCTCGCGGGGGGCAGCTCCTCTCTGGGCTTGGGTTGGGGGGGTCTGCAGGCACTGCCCAGCATCACTGCATGGGCTGGGGAACCATGCCCTGGCGGTGATGGACCCTGGGCCTTCCCCAGCTGAAGCAAGCCAGCAGGTCATTTACCTCTCCGACGAGCTGGCCCGCAAGACAGAGGACACTGTGCGGCAGCAGGAGGAGATCAGCCAGCTCCTGGCGCAGGTTGTGGACCTGCAGCAGAAGTGCCGCACGGTGAGTGTCCCCTGCCCGTGCCAGGGGGATGCTGGGGGGGGGACACACACGGGGCACAGCTCCCTGACCTGCCCGCTCCTGCCCACAGTACGGCTCGGAGGTGGAGGAGCTCCAGCAGCACCTGGCCGTGGCAAAAGAGGTGCAGCAGCAGCTCCGGATGGAGGTGAGCCCGGGGAGGGCCTGGCCATGGGTGCCCCGGCTGCTGGGGGGAGGGGGGGTCCTGCCCCATCGCCGATGGGGCTGTGCCTGAGCTGCGCCTGTGCCCGCAGCTGCGGGACCTGCAGGAGAAGTACGCCGAGTGCGGTGGGATGCTGCAGGAAGCCCAGGAGGAGGTCAAGAGCCTGCGCAGCCGCAGCCTGCCCAACAGCACCGTCAGCCGCTACGGCACGCCGAGCCTCCTGCCCGTGGTGAGCGGGGGGTGCGGGCAGGGCTGAGCAGCGGGAGGGCTGGGGGGGCTCCGCTCTCCCCTCTGCTGACACTGGGTCCCCCGTGTCTCCAGGACTCGCTGGCGGCTGAGATCAAGGGGATGATGAGGAAGGGCACAGACAGCTCCTCCTCGGACTACAAGTGAGTGCTGGCATCGGTGGCTCGTGCTGGGCCACGAGACGGGGGGGGTCCCTGGGGGGCTGGCTCAAGGGTCCATCCCTGCCTGCTTCCTGCCCGTAGGAGCTACCTGCGTGTCTTTGAGACGGTGAAAGCGGTGAACCAGGCGGCCAAAGCCAGGTCTTGCTCCGAGTCTCCCCACAACATGCCGGGCTCCAAGCAGTTGTCAGCCGCCCCTTCTGGTGGGGCCAGCACCCCCCGCACCAGCTGCTCCGGCCCCGAGGGTGCCCAGTGAGTGCTGCAGTGGGGACTCGGGCTGGGTGGGACAGAGCGGCTGCCCCCGCGTAGGAGATGGGCGGTTGGCAAGATGTTGATCACATCGGAGCATTAATCAACGCCGCCAGCCTGGGGCAGGAGGAGGGCAGGCGCAGCCGGAGCTTGCTGCCGGCTGGGGTCCGGCGCAGCGTTGGGGGGTGTGTGGCGTGGGACCGCGGCCCGAGCACCCTAACGCTGTGCCCGCCGGCAGGGGCGAGAGGGCCGGAGAGGAGCCCCGGGCAGCCCCGGGCCGGCAGGACCTGGAGGCGGCGGTGCAGCGGCTGTCGGTGCGGCAGCAGAGCCATGCCTCGGAGGAGCGCTCCTTCTTCGAAGCAGAGCGGGAGCGCAAGCTTGGGCGGCTGAGGGACGGGGAGAGCTCCAGCGGCTTCCTCACCCCCAACGAGAGCATCGTCTCCACTGGGACCACCTACTCAGGGAGCTCGGAGCTCACCGCTGGCTCCGGCTTCTCCCTCTGCTCCCTCACCTACCTGCCTGACAAGCTGCAGATCGTGAAGCCCCTGGAAGGTGAGGGGTGGAGGGGGCTTCCTGGTGCGCAGAGATGGAGGTGCCGGGAGGATCCCATGACACCAGCTCATTCTCCCCGTCTGTGTGTGTGTCCCCCCCCAGGCTCTGTGACACTCCACCACTGGCAGCAGCTGGCACGGCCCAACCTGGGTGGGATCCTGGTGCCCCGTCCCGGGGTGCTTACCAAAGACTTCAGGCAGCTGGACATTGACCTGGAGGAGGTCTACAGCCTCAATGACCTGGAGGAGGATGACGTGGACACCAGCTCCTTCCAGCTGCTCCCTACCTCTATGCCCGCCAAAGCCAAGGAGCGCTCCGGGGGTGAGCACGGAGCGAGGGGGCGGGGGGGATGCGGCCCCTGGGACGCCCCTGCCCTGCCCAGGCTGCTCCTCGCATCCCCCCACGCTCTCCCCTCTTGCAGCAGCCTGTCCTTTTCACCCGTCCGTCCCCGTGGGGATGCTCCATCTGCAGCTGCACAAGGGCCGTTATGCAGCCGCCCTGGTGTGGTGAGCCCTCGCCGTCACGCTGGCGTGTGCCTGCTGCGGCCTGGGCATGTGGAAGGGACAGGTCTGGGAGAAATGTCAGCTCCTGTTCACACTTGTGCTCCCAGCCCTCTCTTCTGAGCAAGCGCCGGACCCAAATGCTGCTGGAGATGTGGCCCGTGCATGCAGCTTTCTGCTGTCCATGGCAGCTCACAGCCCAGCTTTGGCTCTCCTCTCTGCCCAGAGCCCTGCTCTCTGCCTGTGTTGTGCCCTCCCTCCCCATTAACCCAGTGTCTCCTGTCCCTTCCAGTGTTCCTCTCTGTTAACAACCTCCCCCAGACCCCGTCTACCTTCACCATCACCACCTGCCACATCCTCCACCCCACCACTGAGATCACTACGGTGACACCCAGGTAAGGCGTGTGGCCCCCCCACCGCCTGCACTGCCTGCACCGCTACCCCATCAGCCCCCCCCGTCCCCTCCTAACCCTCTCGTCACCCTGTGGCTGGCTCTGTGCAGCTCGAGGAAGCAGCGGGCTGGGGACCACCTGCAGCCCCTGATGCTCTGAGAGATGCCCGGCACTTGAAATGTCCCTGAATCTGGCTGCTTGAGTGGCTGTGCACCCCCCTGGGGGGCTGGGACCAGGCCGCCCCCCCCCCCCCCCCCCAGCCTCTGCCCTGCAGCACCATGATGGGAAGAAGAGCCTTCCTCAGGGTGGAGAAGGCTGGGCTCACCTCGGGGAGCAGTTCCCTGGGGACAGAGCAGCATTTGCTCCTGGCACTGGCAGGGAGTCACCTTCCCTGGGAATGGACGTGGCTTTCCTCCTCCCTGCACTTGTGCACCAGCCAGGACCTTTCCCCAGGCTGGACTGGAGGAGCCAGGCGCTAGGCTGCCCCTTAATTAATGAGCACTGTTGCTTAGCCCTAATAACGCCCCCGCCCCCGCCAAGGCTTGTTCGGGGGTTGATGTGAGCTGGAGTTCACTGCGCACTGTTAGACAAAAACCCTGCATGTTTGGAAAACGCTTGTAGAGCAGCAACCATGTCCCATCCCCTCCTGGCTGCCTGAAAGCTGGGGGGGCATGGACCCCACCCCCCCCAGGGCTGTGCCACGAGCTTTGGGGCCCTTGGGCAATGCTGCAAGCATGGGGGTCTCCCACAGCCTGAGGCATGTTAGGTGAATTAATGTGTAGGAAGAAGGAAGGGGGGCCCTGCAGCAGCATCCCCCAGGACGGGGCCCCCCACTGACCCCCCCTTCTGCTCTCTCTTCCCCTCCAGTCTGTATAACGCCGTCGTGCCTTCTTGTGGGCCCTTTGAGGGGCTGAGCCTCGGCAGCCCCTCGCCGGAGCCGTCTTCCCCCATGCTGGCACCTGGCCCCGGACCCCTGAGCACGCCTGTGGGACTCGTCAGGCTCTTGCTGGCGCGGGGCATCTCTGCCTCCGTGCCAGGGACTGGGTCGCAGTGGGCCCCCCCGCTCCCCTCCCAGGACCCCCAGCATGCTGACACTCGGCCCTTCCCTGCGCCCGGGGGGCAGGACGGACCCCCGCTCAGGAGCAGCATCTTCAGCTTGAACCTGGTGGAGAAGCTGCGGCGCCTGGGGCTGGACAAGGTGGTGGCCAGAGGGGAGATGTCTTATGCCCGAGGAGAGTGCAGGGGAGCCCGGGATGCGCTGACGTGATGGTGCTGCGGAGCCCACAAGCCCGGGATGAGACATGTCCTCTTCATCGCCCATCCACAGGGAAATGGAGATGGGACAGGCTTTCAGCCCCTGCTCTGGGACCCGGCAGCAGGCCCAGTACCGGCTCAGAGGGGTTTTGCCCTGGCTGCAAGGACGCAACCCTGCGGTGCCGTGTGGTCCCAGCACGATGCTTCCCCGGCCCTGTGCTATGCTGCGGCAGGGTCCTGTGTGCTGGGAGCTGCATGGGGTGATGCAGCTGGGGAGAGCTCCGGGCAGGGGGTGCTGGCTGACCCTGTCCCACGCTGTGGGGGTACGGAGCCTTCGCAGGAGCTGGTTGTTGGCAATAAAAACTGTTCTTGCTTCTGCTGAGCCTGTCCGAGGAGCAGCTCGGCCCTTTGGGGCTGTCTGGGCTGCTGCATCGAAGGGTGATGCTCAGTCTGGGCTCAGGTGGTCCTGGGGGGATGACACCCGCCTGTGCCAGGGTGAGACCTCCCACACTGGGCTGGGCTCCTGGCCAGCATCTGGGCTGACTTTGAAAGGGAATGGTGGTTTTAAACTCTTTCCTGCCCATCGAATAGCAGTAGCAGCAGCACTCCCCAGCACGGGGACTCCTGGCGCAGGTGTTTCTCGGGGTGTAGTTGTTGCTCCCACCGACTGTGTCCCTCGCTCCAGGCTGTGCCCTGTTCCTTGTCAAATAAATGTGAAATCACGAAGCAGCTCGTGTGTGCCGTGTCTGCTGCCATGGGCCGTGTCTGCCACTGTGCTGTTGGGTGTCTGCCCTGCCATTCCTGGTGGGGCTGGGGGCAAAGCCCACCTGCCTGGCCGCCCTCCTCTGCCCCAACTCTTCCCAGCAAAGACGTGAACAGCAGCAGCTGTAGTGCCAAAGCTTTATTGCAGGAAGGAACATGCACTGAGCGTGCTGGTGCTCTGCACAGTGCGGCCAGCCCAGCGGCTACACGGCATTGACCGACTCCTCAGCGCTGCGACGGCCGAAGTCCATCCAGTCGGGGTAGTAGTGGTCGTGCAGGGCCGCCATCCCCTCGTCCCCGTGCACGTAGCCCTTGCGCTCTCTCAGCTCTGCCAGGGCAAGGGCAGCAGGTTAGAGCTGCCCCGGGCTGGGGGCTGGCATGGGATGGGGGGCTGGGCTGTGCTTTATGGACCCCCCCCCCCCCCCAGCTGCCCACCCTGCACCTCCCGGTACCTGTGAAGATGGGCAGGAGCTGGGAGATGAAGTGCTTCTGCTCCTGGGACAGGGAGTCGGGCCAGTCCCGCCGGACCAGGCTGGTGGGGAGCTGGCGGGGGTCCTCCGCAGCGCCCCGTGCCTCTGCCGCGGGCCGGCACAGGCAGGCGGTCGCCATGATAGCGAGGACGAGGCCGATGCACACCTTCACCTTCATGGCTGCGGAGAGACTGAGCGGGGAAGGGGAGCAGAGGGGCTGCAGCCACCGAACTGGGGACACAGGCTCAGCCTGCAGCAAGGGGCGACCCATGCGGGGAGCACGATACGCGTCCCCAGGGCATGGCCAGTTCACAAGTCCCCACTGCCCCTGCTAGTGGGTCCCCAAGTCCCCTCCATCCTTCTCATCTGGTCCCCGAGTCTTCTCCATCCCTCTCTCCCAGCAGGTCCCCCAAGTCCCCTCCGTCCTTTTTGTCTGGTCCCCAAGTCCCCAACATCCCTCTCGCCCAGTGGGTCCCCAAGTCCCCTCCATCCTTCTCATCTGGTCCCCAAGTCCCCTCCGTCCTTCTCGTCTGATCCCCAAGTCCCCTCCATCCTTCTCGTCTGGTCCCCAAGTCCCCTCCATCCTTCTCATCTGGTCCCCGAGTCTTCTCCATCCCTCTCTCCCAGCGGGTCCCCAAGTCCCCTCTGGCCGGTCCCTGCAGCCCGGCCGGGACTCACCTGCTGGCCCCGGGGCTCGGCGGGGTGGCTCGGCGGGGTGGCTCGGCAGGGTCCAGGGCAGCCCCGGCTCACCCCGCTTTTAAAGGCGCTGCCACGACTGCCCCACCCCGGGGCGGCTCCACACTCACCCGCAGAGACACGGGGCAGCCCCACGGGCACACACGTGTGCACCCACACCCACTCACAGACACACACCGCCGGGGCTGCAGGACCGTGTGTCTGTGTGGATCCATGCGTACGGCTGGAGACTGTATGAGGCAATTGGCCATGATTGTATGTGTGCGTCTATAAACACGTAACTATTTTATCTGGCCATACCTATCTACATTTGTGTGTTATTTTATACATACATACACACATATAGATCAATGTATACACACATACAGCTATGTATGTGTATAGATATGTATAAACATATATAGGTATAGCTGTAGATATGGACATGTGCGTGTATATATATATGCATAGAGTGCATGCACATGTAAATATACACACATATACGTGCAGAGCTTGATAGAGATAGATCCATATATACTCATCTATAGTGTCCATATACATACAAAGATATACATGCACATATACAGGTATAGGTACTTGCATACATATATATGCATGTTCATCTATAGCTACATATGGACATAGGTAAATATAAATCTAGATAGAGCTACCTAGAGGGTACTTGGCCTTGGTTGCATTTATATATGTAGAAAAGCATAGCTATTTATCTAGCTGAACATGCGCACCTATACATACATATCTATACACCCACATACGTGTACGTATACACACACAATTAGAAATACATATAGAGTTATATATATATATATATACACACACACGTACATATACATGCAGATACCTATGCAGGTATGTACATATACACATGAGTGTATAACTATGCAGGTAGGTGCATAGACACATGAGTGTATAACTAGCTAAAAGATATAGTCATAGCTGCAGATGTATATATAGATGTATACATAGGTGTAGATCTAGACAGAGCTATAAAACTGGGGGATGGGGGGGGTGTCTGTGCGTGTGGCAATTGGCCCCCTGTGGTCAGTTTATCTGTCTGTCACAGGGACATTCATGCATAGATAGGTAACTATACATATCTATATGTACACATACAGAGAGAGAAAGAAAGAGCACACATGAGATGTATATGTGTGTGTGGGTAGGTTTATTTGCAAGGTAACTGTAAGGAGCAATTGGCCACAGCACTATGTATGCGTATATACCTATATATGTGTGTGTGTGATTTATATCTATCTGTCTAACTACATACGTAATTAAATGCATATACAGCTTACACATATACATAATAGATGCATAGCTACATCTAGATATAAATGGAAGTATAGCTATAGCTATAACTGATAGCTAGACATATAGATGTGCACATATGTGTGTGTGCGTGGAAGGAGCCTATATGGGGCAATTGGCCATGGTTATGTGCATGCATATATAAATGTATTTCTATGTGTCTATGTACACACATACTGTGCACACACACCCCCCCCGAGAAATTCATATGTTGAGATAAATATATAGACACATAATTGCACACATGTATGTATACTGGTATGCTCATCCTGGTGGGTGCTCGCACTCTCTCTCTCTCTGAACACACAAATGCACACAGGTTGATATATCTATGGTTATATAGACTACAGATTTAGCTGTAGATGTAGCTATAGACAGAGAGAGAGAGAGAGAGAGAGAGAGAGAGAGAGTGTGTGTGTGTATGCACGTGCACAACCATGTGCTCGCATATATGTTCGTGTGGATGGTAACTCTATGATGGGGCACATGTATCTTACTATGTAAAAACCACACAGGTCTTAATAGCTATAAATACATGTATCTGTATATACAAGTATATAAAAAGACACCTATAGATGTTGACAGAGAGCTCGGGGGGGGGGGGGGTACATGCATGTGCATGCGCAGATGTCCCTCTATGTCTATAAGGATGGAGGAGAATAGGTGGGGCAATTGGTCCCAGCAGTATATATGTGTAGCTACAAACACATAGCTATCTACATACATACTGCCATAGACAGGTATACATACATATAAGGAGAACTTGACCCTGGCAGTGTAATATACTATAGTACACACATGGAGACACAGAATTAGATTTTATATTATATGTTTATTATTATATTTTATAATGGATTATGTATGCAGATAAATTATATGCTACTTTTAATGTATATATAATAAACAGTGACTATACAGTATAATATATAACGTTCTATACAATATAAAATACAGATAATATACATAATGTATATAATTGTGAGTGATAACATACTGTATATCTTATGCATCTATCTAAATATATGCATATATTCATATGTATACATATGGCTATAGATATAGACAAATATGTGCACGTGTCTACCTTTATATGTATGGAGACTATATGGGGTAATTTGTCCCTCTGCATGTGTGTGTCTATATATATATATATATATATATATATATACACACACACACACACACACACACGTGTGTATGTGGCTGGCTGTGTATATACGTATATGTGTGGAGACTATATGGCACAATTCACCCCAGTGGCATGTACGTGTGTGTACACACACACACATATATATGTGTCACTGTGTGTGTATATGTGTACATATTGATGTACATACACGCGTGTGTGTGTGTGTGTGTGTGTATATATGTAGACAGCCTCCCCCCCCACTGGAGCCAATTGCCCCATATAGTCTCCATCCATATAAACATACATGCATGCACATGTGTGTCTATAGCTATATGTGTACATATATATGTATAGAGTACTGAGATAGTTACTATACTATATCTATTATACATATATATGTGTATATGTATACACACACATATCTATCTACACACCTATGTGTGTGTGTATGTATACGTACTTGTAGATATAGGTATAAAGCCATACGTGTATGTGTGTGTATAGGCACGTATGTTGACAATCTATGGGGCCATTGGCCCCGTCAGAAGGCATGTACGTACGTATATGTGTGTGCCACCATGCCGTGGCTGAGGTGACCCTCTGCATGGGGGCTGAGGGGCAGCTCCAGCTGCTGGGGGGGCTCACGGGGTGTCTGGGGGGGCCCAGCCCTGCCGTGTGGCTCCGGCTGATGCTGCCGCACTCGCCCTGCCGCAGGCTGGCACCAGCAGAGACATCTTCACCCTCAGTTACAAAAACGCTGGCGCTGGGGATCCCCCCCCTCCCCGCAGCGTCACGGGGGTCCCCAGGGGACTGTGCCTCCGGCCACTTGGACTTGGTGGAGCAGGCAGCCAGGACAGACGTGCTGCTGGGAGACGTGCCCTTTGCCAGGACACACAGAATCATAGAATCATTTAGGTTGGAAAAGATCGTCAAGATCGAGTCCAACCATCAGCCATGCCCACTAAACCATGTTCTGAAGTGCCTTGTCTACGCACTTTTTGAATACCTCCAGGGATGGTGACTCCTGGGCAGCCTGTTCCAATACCTGACAACCCTTTCAGGAAAGAAATTTCTCCTAATATCCAACCTAAACCTCCCCTGCCGCAACTTGAGGCCATTCCCTCTTGTCCTAAATGTCCTGGAGCAGCCCATTCCTGCAGCTCTGTCAGCTTCCCCCCCGCCCCGAAAACCTTCGGGGTGTCGTGGAACGGGTGGGCACTGCTCGCGGTGACAGACCCCGGAGCTCTGGCTGCGGGCACACGATGCCCACCCCAAGGCTCAGTAACGCCCTGCTGCTGAGCACAGCCTGCCCCAGCACCCCCAGTAAATCCCCCTCTGCCGTCCCCAGTCTCTTCTTGCAATATTGATAGTTCCTCTCGCCTGTATTTACCCTCGTCTCGTTGTATTCGTAGAGAACATTTGTCTCCCTCCTTCAATAAAACCCATCTGCATGACATGCCAGGGATCGGGTGCGCTTCGCTGTCGGCCCGTGCCCCTGGCACTCGGTCGGTTTGCAAAGACCGCTATCGGTGCTCCTCAAACAACGCCAAAACAAATGGGCTTTGAATGGGCAGGAAGGCAGCAGCGCCCTGGCACACCCCATGCTCCGCAGCGATTGATTGCTCGCTCTGCAGAGTGCTTTTCACAAGGAACAAACAAATTGTTTTGCAATTTCTGGCTCTTAATGGCTCGATCTGGGCCAAATGAGCCGTCAGGGTGATGGGGAGGCAGCCACCACTTCCTCCAGCGCCATGGGCCGGGCAGACCCTTGACGCAGGTTTGCAGCCCGACCTGCAGGTGCTCGGGCCGGTCCCTTCTCCCAGCACTGGCTGCACCGCGACAGGCTGGACCTAGGAAAGCCAGGACTTACGGCGTCTGCCTCTGCCTGGCTGGGTCTGGCTCTCTTGGCCCAGCCTTATCCGCACTGGCCGAGGAACGCTGGGCCAAAGCGGTGCCTCCTTCTTGCGACTGAATGGCTGCGAGCAGCCCCGCAAAGCCCAGCGGGGAGAAAGCCTGGCTCCACACGCTGAGCAAGGCCCCAGCGCAGGCAGGAGAAGTTGAATTTTGGAGGCAGAAGCAGACCAGAGATTGTGCTGCATCAGGCTGCAGTCACGTACACATGCCCCAGTGTGACTGTCGGTCTCAACGCTGCCTGCACTCGCTCTCCGAGTGCAGGCAGGGCTCGAGGTCACCTGCACTCATAGGTGCTTTGCGTAATTGTGGCAATTTGGTTTCCAAGAGCAAAGTCTCCCAGGAAAGTAAATGGCAGCAAAGTGAACCCAGCGCTGCACTGCAGCGCATGGAAAAGGGGTGGAAAACCACAGTCGTTGCAGGCAGCGAGTGAACAAACAAGACTCTCTTCTTAGAAAGCTGCCAAAAGCACAAGTGGCCGCCCAGGCAGCTCCCGGTGTTTCCGCCACCGCGCCGACAGCAAGCGAGCCTCACCAAAACACCGCAGCCCTCGCAGCGGGCAGGCCAAAAGCTGCAGCCACAGCATCGCCTGCCATGGGATGGACAAGGCTGGGGGTGCCCACGGAAGGAAACCATGGACGTTCTGCGCCCCTTCTGACAGACTGGAGTACGTTTCACGTTGCTTTTCCACAGAAGGTGTTGCCAGCCTCAGTAACCAGAGCTGCTCTAAAATGCATGTTTTACCTGAGGCGACTTTGTTTTTGCTTGTTGGGGAGCTCCTAAGGTCCGAGAGGAAAAGGGCCCCTCAGCCCCCACCAGAGCCTGGCACTGGGTGACAGAAGCCCCCCCTCCTCACCCCAACGGTCCGGCTCTGCTGGAAGCAGAAGTGCTGAGCAGCCTGGGCAGTCTTACAGGAACAAAAAAGAGCACAAGACTGGGTGCGAGGGTTAAGGAACTCCAGGCCAGGAAGGGAATGACTCAACACCCACCCACTCACAGGCTGTTTACCTCAACTCCAGTCAGGGACTGGAACACCCAGACAGCACCAAGGGTGCTCGTCTCCCCATTCCCACAGCAGGTCACAGGGGGAAACGCGCCCCAGCACCCCGCAGAGCTCCCCGGGGCTGCACGTCCCCCCCCAGCACTGCTCCCATCAGTGGCAGGGAAGCCCACCAGGCTCCCGCTCTGACCAGCGTCACTGCTTATGGAGAGCAAGGCACATTGGCTTGAGAAAGCAACTGAATCCACCAAGCAACTGCTTTTGAAAACCATTTTTATTTAAATAAGACTTTAAATACATTACATAAAACATTAAAAATGAAACCAAAAATCTGTTACTTCACAGGGCATTAGGCAGCAGTTGCTAGGATCACATAAGCTCTGCGGCTCTATCTACAGTGATACTTGTTACATTAGTCCAAAATTGATCCCTTGTCAAAAGTTTAACCCAAGGCAACGGTTCCTTTGAGTACCCCAGTACCTTGGGGCTTGTAGGGTACCGGCACCTGCCAGGCCTGAACCGCAGACATCCAGCCTTGAAGTCACTCTTCAGTTACTCCTCTTGTTCATCATCAAGCTTCCCCAAATCCCTCTGCCACCAGGAGCCAACACTGCCTAGAGGGAAGGTGCTATCTCCCCATGCCATGTCACAGCTCGCGCTCGGTGCCTCGCTCCGTGTAGGACCGCAGGAGGCACCGCCAGAGTTACCGTCCATCAGAATGGAAGAGCAGCTGGACTGAGGAGCGATCCGGACAGTCTCTGGACTGACGGGCCGAGTCCCTTGGCTTAACTTGGAACATCTGGTTACTTTTAGCTGCAGGCTGGACCATGCCAAATGCCCGATTTACCTCTGTTAAATGAGGGACAGCAAGACGAGATAGCATGGGCTCTTGTGAGTTTATTACATCACTGAATTACACTAGTCCAGACTGAATAGTGGACCCAAGAGAGTTACATTACACAAACCGGCTGGTTTTAAACTTATGACAAGGGACAGATGGGAATTTCATGGTAAGGAAATCTTCTTGCATAAAGCTTCACTGACCCACAGGCACTTAAAACCCATGGACTTTCAGCTGGTCGTCTTTAGCCAGTCCAATCTGCAAGAAAGAAAACGCACTTTACAGCACACCGAAGCAGAGAGGCCTCTGCGCACATCCGTATGCTGACTACGCTGCTGTAGAACTGTCAGATTTCTGCTCCCCCCTGAAGCATGGAATGAAGATTAGAGCGCGACTGCAAAGCCTTGCTGGATGGTATTTGCCTCAAGCAAGAATTTCAAGAACAGAAAGAGCTTCCTCCATCAGCCTGCCCTTCTAAGAAAACTGGAGCCCGTGTAGTTTATTAACGCAGACACTCATGTTTAGTTTAACATTTAGCTAGCACGCGCGGCAGAGCGAAGGCATCCTACCTCTACGAGGAACTGGCATATGTTCTTGCGCTGGTCGCCTTGCAACTGAATCACTTCTCCATATTCGGGGTGTTCAATTACAGTACCATTGCAGGCAAATTTCTACAACGCGGAGAAAACCCTCCTTAGTACGACACAAACCGCCGACACCGCTCCCAGACACCGCGGTGGCCCCCCCCAGCCCCTCCACCCTCGCAGACGAGGGGCGGGCCTCCCCCCCCAGCCCCCGGACCCCCCCACCGCAGCACCCACCTTCTTGAAGGCCTTCACCAGTTTCTTTTTATCGTAATCATCCGCGATGCCCTGGACTGTGGTGAGGGTCTTCCTGCCGTTCCGCTGCTGGATCCTTATATGGATGTAGTCCTCAGTGCCGGCAGGGAGCAGGTCATCACCCTTACTTGCATCAGCAAAGGGGTCTGCGGAGAGCGCCCGTCAGACCCCGGCCCGCCGCCGCCCCCGCCCCTCCGCGCCCCGCATTGGCCCGCCCGCCCGCCCGTCACAAACAAAGCCCGCCCGCCCCCACGCCCCGCCCCACCCCCGCGCGCCGCGGCTGACGCAACCGGCCCCGGGAATAGCAACTGCGCCACGGGGGCGGGGCCGACCCAGGGCGGGGCCCGTCAGGCCGCTCCCCGCCCCTTCCCCACCCCCCCCCCCCCCGGCCCCTGGCCCTGGCCCGGCCCCGGCCCCCGCCGCACAAAGGGCCTCACCGAAGGGTTGGAGGTTCTGGATAGCGGACATACGATACGCTTCCCTTCCCTCGGCGGAGGCGGGCGGCGGCGGCGGAGGCGGCGGCGGAGGCGGGCGGCGGCGCGAGCGGCTCTCGGCGGAGGGGATGCTCTCGCGGCGGCGGCTCGAGACGCTGTCAGGGGGGCGGGACTGGCGCCGCCCGCTTATATACCGCCTCCGTGTGACGCCAGCACGCACGGAAAGCGAGGGCACCGATTGGCCGACGCGCGCGGGGAGGGGGGGAAGAGGGGGGGGCGTCACGCCGCACGGCCGAGCGCGGCCGCGCCCCGGCTGGCGTGAGAAGCGTCGGGCGCATGCGCGGCGGAGGCTCGGGTGGGTGGGGGTGTCGCACGGAGCGGCGCATGCGCAGAGCGCCGGGCGCCCGGCGGGGCCTGCGGACGCGCCGTGCCCGGGCCTCGGGGGTCCCTCGCCGGCCCCGGGCCCCCAATCGTCCCCGCCGGCCTCGCCCGCGGCCTCTGCCTCCCCCCCCCACCGCCTTGGCGACCCGCTGGGCCCAGCTCTGCGGCGGGCTGCGGGGCCGGGGGAGCGGTGCCCTGGCGTGAGGCCCGGTCCCCGTGGTGCGTGACACAAGGCCGGGTGCCGGGTGGGATCCCCGGGGTGGGACGAGGCCTCGGGGGTGAGGCAGCGGTGCTTGGGGGCTGGATCCCCGAGGTGGGGTGGGGTGGGACCCCCTGGGCAGCACGGTGGTCGGGCTGCCTCCCGGCCGGGCCCGCTCCATCCCCCTCGGCAGAGCTGCAGTCGTCGGGCTGGGGTGACCGGCTGCAGCACCCTGCGGACGGGACTGGGAGCGGGAGCCGGCGGCAGCGAGATGCAGTTCAGTCGGCCGCATCCCCGTGGTCGTCGTGTCCGCCCGGTGCGAGGGCTGAAAGCCATCGGAAGGCCGGACGGAGGCGTCGACCAGGGCCACGGGGCTCCCATGGGCACACGAGGCATTTGCTCGCCAGCCCGTGTCATGTGGAGAGGGCCTGGGGTTCTGCCGGGCGGACGGTTTATCTCCTGATGATCAAAACACACAGGAATCCCCCGAGCTGCCGGCCCGTGGCTGCCACTGCTGTGTCCCATTCACAGTTACCTTGTGTGGGCCCTCGCAGTCTGGGTTTGGCCTCACGGGCTGATTTATCTGCCCTGTGCTCCACAGCTGCACTGCTACGGGTGCTTCGTGGATGGCTTCTCTATGAGCTCAGGCCTGAGAAGACTCAGACTCAGCCTGGAGAGCTTGCCCGTGGATGTATGTTTGTCACTCAGCTGTCACCACGATGACAGCCACACTTGAAGCAAGTAGAGAGCCATATGCAGACAGAAATCAGGCTTCTGTACTCGTTTTCCAAGGCTGCTTGGCAGGGAGATGCTCTGAGGACACCATGGTGCTGGAGAACACGATGTTCTTGAGAGAGGGCCTGGGGGCTCTTTGATGCCAAAGGGAAATGCTAAAGGTGTCACCCAAATCTGCCAGAAAAGGAAGCTTTTTTCTCTTTAAATGTGTGAAACAAGCCCCCTTGCCCTTAACTGCATTTCAACTCAGTCAGACCTTGACAAACTTGAGTCCTCCTTGCAGGGTAAGCTCAGTCCCTCTTCGCTGTCTGTCCTGAATGGCTGGTGCAGCGTGGCTGGCATCGGCTTATCGCCTCCCCGGTTCCCGGCTGTGCTGCACGGCCGGGGGATCATGATGGCCTGGCATGGTTGGGACATCCCAGTAACCCTGGTCACGGCACTTGGACACGGGCAGTCTCTGGCCTTTTGTAACGTGCTGAGACAGAGGTGTTGTCAGGAGTCGGCTCAGCAGAGCAATGAGCCCAAATGTGACCTGGAGTGGGGGGTCCATGGAGGACCACGTCAGCTGCTGGCTTATGGCCTGTGGGCGAAGCTGCTGGTCACTGCCTCAGAGCTCTGGTCACTGGTCAGTGGGAACTGGTGATCTCAGGTCTGGTCCCTGTCTTGAAGCCCCGTGGCTGGAGATGTGACCAAACGTACTTGAAGAATAGATCCGTTTAATCCTGCTTCTGAGTCCTAATTTGGGGGCCAGGAGCCTGGGTCTTAGTGTTCAGTATGAGCTGCTAAAGAAAGACAATTTATCGCTTTCTTGGTGCCTGCTGCATGGCTAAAACCCCCTCGCAAACTGACGAGTGTCTCCCAGCACTGGCTCAGCACAATGTGGAGCGGGGGCTGCTGGCAGCTGAACATCACATCTAGCTCAAAGATATATTACATGTTCTAAAAATACATTGAAACCCCAGATATGAAGAACAGTAAATCTCCTACACAATTAATGGGGTCAAAAGCCATATAGAACCAGATGGAGCGTAAACTCTCCTCTGGGAGCTAGTTAGAGCTGCAGATGGAGTGGGAATATTGCCCCCAGGGAGACACAGGTCTATTGTGTTGCATCTGTTGGGCTGTGGATCGTTTATCCCGGAGCTTATCAGCTCCTTGTAGATCTCCTGCGGCCTGAGCTCTCACTGTGTAGGTGTTCCTGCCCTGCTTTGGGAGCCATCTCTGAAATACTATGTATTTTTGACAGATTATTGGCATCTGGGTGTGCTGCCATCTGTGGATCCTGGCAGCCATTACATGGTTTAGATGTTGCATCATTCTTGGGGGTTTTATTTAAGATAAAGGCAAATTGTTTACCTTACACTAGGTAGAAGGAATAATTTGCATTGCTATATTTCATTGTCTCTCTGGTGTTTCTAAAGCATCTGTCACTTTTGTATGTCCGTATGCGACAGATCAGCTGGAGAACTGGCTTGAATTTTCATTAAAATGTGAATTTGCTCCACAACCATCATGAACAAGCAGATGTCTCTTCTCTCTCCTCTTTTTCTGATCAGATTTTCCTTCTCTCCCAGAAAAGGAACAGTCTCTAGCAGCCACATGGTGGTGTATCCAGACAGCAGAGAAGCAATTAGATATTTACGCTGCATCTTTCTGCTGGAGGCATTTCAAAGTCCTTACTACAGCAAAGGGACTGTTTATCGTATTCAATGCCAAACACTTGAACGGAGTCATTGGTACCTCCTGTCTTACGTCTGCTGGTGGGCAGACTGGTCTCTCGGCTGAGCCAGGATGCCCAGGACGCCCCAGAGAGTCAATTTATCAGCGTCGCTGCGGATTCACAGTGTCCATACAATATATCCCAGTTTGTATCCTCGCCACTGGACCCTCAGAGCCTTTGGTAAAATACCAAAAGAGGCGACTGTGTGTTAGACACCAGAGCTAAGCCCATCGCCGGTGATGGGCTGAACGCTATCAAGGAAATGTTAACATCCATTTTTCGCCCTTCAGAGCAGGATTCAGAGCAGGCACCTGCAGTCTCGGGGTGGCTTCAGCTGGGCACTGGGTCTGAGCCTCCTGCACCCTTCTCACCTCTGTCCATTTTTGGGTGCTCTGTCCCGACCTGCTCCTGCCTCCCTGCCTGCCCGAGGAGCTGCCTCGTCCCAGGGAGACGTTTGTCCCGAGCTCCCCACCAGGTGGCAATGCTGGTCTCTTTTGCAAAAGCATCTCAGCAGGTAGCATCGAGTTGCTGCCGTTTCTTTCATGCCCAGTGCCTGGCAAATAACCATCTCCCTCCGTCCTCTCTAGGCTGAACGCTAGCTCTGTGCACAGGAAAATCCCAGTGCGTGGGGCCATGGCAATGCCTGGTCAGCTGCCAGGTTTGTTTTAGGGTCAGCAGGAGGAGCGGAGAGGGCCCAGAGCAGTCTGTGTCCTGTGACACCTGCGTTACCATTCCTCAATCAAAGGCACGGCTCTGCAGTCATGCTTTGGGCTGGGGGTGGCTTCTGGAAACCACCTTGTCCCTTAGCAGTGAGTGGTACACACAGAGCATAGAGGGCCCCTGCAATGAGGAAACATGCTGATGGCAAGGGCAGGGGCTGCCCAGCATCGGCACTCCTGCTAGACCCGAGGATTTTAGGTGGAAATGCTCCCACATGCACCTGCGCCCTGTGACATGAGGCGTCGGCAGCTCAACCCTGTGTGCGGGGGGGTGGTGTGTGTCCTGCAACAGTGGTTGCAGGTGCTCACGGCTACTCCTGGGTGGGCAACCAGCCCTGGGTTATGGCAGGTTTCTCGCTTTTGAGTCCTGCAAGGCCATTTTGCCCTGTGCTCTGAGGTGGGGGGGTCTTGGTGCCCCTCCAATACACCTGGGAAGCCTAGCGGAAAGATAGGAATCGTCCTGGCATTTTGCTTTACTGCTTCTCCCGCAGCTCAGAAATGTCCTCCGGGCTAGGACATTCCTAGAAACCAGCTTTTCTCCTCTTACATCCTCTGTGTGACTGCACAGACTTGGATTCAGGATGAGCTGGATTTTTGATGTACAGTATTTGATCCCATTAATCAGCAAAGGCAGCGCTGACAGACGTCAGCCCTGGGGATTAACCTGCTCCTAGAAAGAGCTGAGGCATGGCCAGGGTGAGCCCAGCTGTCACGGGGCCAGAGGCAGCGCAGGGAATCCCAGACTATTTGCTCAAGTACCACATTCCCTTTCCTTACACAGCTATTCCTGGCAATTCATGTCACAAAATTTGCAAACCCTAGAAGTGTTCACTTACTGAGCAAGTCAACTGATCCCTGCCTACCTGAGGTCGGGGCCGTGGCCTGCAGGATGGTCTCTGTGATGCCCATCTGTAGGATGCTTCTAGGATGGAGGCACTGGCCATGCTGTAACACAGACATTCAAGGGAGGGTTTCAGATGCATCCCTCTCAACGCCGCACCGTCTCGGCACAGCTCTCTCCCCTGCGACGGCACAGCAAGGGCTGTCTGTGGGCATGCCCCAATTCCTGTCTAACCCAGTGGCCCCCGGCCACCAATTTGGCTCCGGGTGTATTGCAATTACTGCTTTCTAATGGTGTTTTTTTCACCTTCCCTCCCACTGCTCAGCTCCCTCTTCCCCTGACAGGGGCCTTCCTCCCCACTGCTCAGCCTTTGCCCTTCCCAGCACCGGCTGTGAAACCTCTCCTCTCCGCGAGGTGCCAGGAGAGCTCTAAGCACCGGGGCTCAGCCCAGCCCAGCCAAGCTGCTGGGGCTGGCAAGCAGGCACAAGCCTGGCTCACAGCCCGGCTCAGCCTCTCTCCTTGCCTGCACTTGTGCACAAGCCATGGGGGGGCAACGCAGCTTCCCCCCTCCCCAGCTGGGAACGTCCCCATGGCTGGCCCCACGCTGTGCCCACCGGCTGGGCGCTGGGGAGTCCCAGTGGGGTGGGGGGCTGCAGCCTGAGCTGCTCTGTCCCTCTGGGCTTGGGCCCAGCTCCTGTGTGGGGGGGTTGTCCCAGGGAGGGTTATCCAGGGGGCTAGGGGATCCCATGGGTTTCCTGCAGAGAAGGGGTGCTGTACCCTCTGCTGCAGCCCCAGCCAGTTCCTGTGTCATTCCCATGGGGCCAGGATGAGGCCTGTCCTGCACCCACGGGGATTTCCCCCCGGCCGAGATTGAGGTCCCTGTGCACACAGTGCTCAGCGCCCACATCACAGGGAAAACATCAAATAAACATCCACCTTGTCAGGGGCCCCAGGGCCTGGACAGCCCCAGGCCTCACCCGGGGACTTGGCATCAGCCTGGAGCAAACCTGATATGGGAGCAGCGATCGCAGGGACTGGGAAGGGTGGGAGCAGCTCCCCCGGCCAGCACCCTGCCTGCTCTCGTGCCCAGACCAAGCTCTGCCCGGTCTTGCTCTGCCCACGGGGATGTGCGAGGTTTGTACTGAAGCAGATGCAGGCTCGGGGCTGGGCTGTTCCTGGGCAGTGCAGACCCTGCCAGGGCTTCCCGGGGTCCCCAGTGGCTCTGCAGGTGTCTGGTGGAGAGCAGAGCCACTGCTCTGAGACACAGTGACCCCCTGTGCATGGGCCACACTGTCCCCAGAGACATCTCTGGGGCCGTCCATGGCTACTCTCCCCCTGCTTAGTGATGGGAAGCAAGTCCGAAGGGTTTTCCGCAGTGGAGGGGCCCAGACCAGGCAGCTCGGGCAGCTCGAGGAGCCGGGACAGGTAGAGCCATGACAGGTTTTTCTATTCAGTCTCTCCTGATGGAGGACAGGAGCGCGGTGCTGCCGGCACCAGGCGCAGCCAGCGCTGGCCTGACTCAGAGCCTCGGCACGCGGTTGTGCAGGGGCAGAGGGAGGGATTGCCCCTGCACGGCAGCTCTGCGTGTTGGCCCCGGCACGTCCTGTTTGCACACGCCAGCAAACGTGCTCTTGCCAGGCACGTCCTGCTTTTCTGCAGTTTATTGCACCTGGGCTACGCTGTTGGGACAGAATGCTGCTCCGGGTGCTGTGGGAAGGGGCAAAGGTGCTGGGCTCAGCTCCCGCCGGTTCCCTTGCTGCACTTTTGCAGGGCTGGCCAGTGTGGCAGAGGAACAGCCTGGGACACTGGGGTCCAGCCAGGGACATAACTTGTCTCCCACTGCTTCTGCCCTACATGGCTCTGGCCCTGCCTCCCTCCATTCAGCTGGGTAGGGGCAATGTGGCAGTCCTGCCTTTCAGCCCCCCTGCTCGCATCTTCCCCCTTCACTCTGGCTGAGCCAGGCAGCTTCACCCGAGCCCAGAGGAAGCTCCCTGCTCCATGCCAGGGAGAGAATTTGGGCCGTGGAGAGACCCTGGGAAGGGCCAGAAGTCTTGTGTGCCAGGCAGGCCCTGCTGAGCTGGGCTCCTGGTGTGTGGGAGCTCACCACTAGCACCAGCACCAGCACCGGTGATGTCTGTGGACACAAGACAGCCCAATCTGGGCCCTTTCCTGCCATGCTGCATGCCCTGAATGCACTGGGAAGAGCAGTGAGATCCTCCTCCCGGGTGCCCCACGCGTGGCCGCATGCTGCCTTGCACAACAGGGATCAAAGCAGAATCCCCTGTTACAGCACAGCAAGGGCAGAGGGGAAGACCCTCACTGTCCAGCTCTCCCCACATGTCCAGGGGGCTCCAAGGCCCACGAGAGGAGCAGCCCTTTCCCTCCCTGGAGCGTTGCTGCCTGCTTTGCACTGCTCCATCCATCTCAACCCAGGCTGGGGTTTACCCTCCCGCTCCTGCTGAGGGAGGAATCAGCCCTGCCGTGCAACCAGCCCGGTTTGCAAACAGCTCGGGCATCCTACCCTGCCCTGGTGTGACAGGGAGAGGACACTGCACTGAATCCACCTCTCACTGACCCAGGGCTAAAGGGACAGGAGATTTTTGGGGTAATAGCAGCAGAAATGGTGTGCACAAGGCAGAGCCCAGCTGTCCCTGCTCTGCTGACTCGAGCAGAGAGAAGGGTCGGGTCAGGCCAAACACCTTGGTCAGCATCTGCCTTGCTCCAGTTTGTATTTCACTTACAAGGCAAAACCTGCGAGGGGTGTGAGCATGTCCCCACGCACTTCCAGCCTCAGCCCTGCCCCTTCCCTGCCCCACGGCCAGGCACACTCATCCCTGCCTACACACATCAACTCCCTCAGGGCCAAACACTGGCTGCGGGCCAGCCCTCCTTTCCACAGGGCTGGCAGAGACCAGCCCTGGCTGCCCCATCCTGGCAGGACGCCTGACGTAGCAGAGATTTGCCTCTTACAAAACATTTGGCCATGGCACCCGCCCTGCCTAGCTGGCACGGGAGCCGGCAGCGGGGCTGGCCACACTCTGGGGTCCCAGTGCTGTGGCCCGCAAAGCCCAGACCTGATGGGGACAGGCTGGCCCCAGGGAAGGGGGAGCTTTGTGGGCACAGCCGGGCTGCAGAGACCACAGGTTGCGGTTGGCAGAGGGACACTTTCAGGGATCCCAGGCCCTGGGGTGCCTGAGATCTTTTGGGACATCGTGGCTGCAAAGGCTGGAGCCACAGCTCAGATTTGCTGCCATGTTCTGCTGCTGCCTGGGGCTCTCCTGGTACCCCGAGGGTGCAAGAGCAGTGTGTTTAGCTTGTTCCATGGCACCAGGCAGCACTGAGCTGCTCAGGCCCTTTATCTTGGCAGCCAGTGTGTGCTGGCCTGGCAGGGGGGCAGGGAAACCTTGGAGGGCTTGCCTTGGGCATCCAGCTGAAAAACAGCTCGGCCACAGCTCCTTCTTTTGGTTACGAGACGTCAGGGAGCCAAGCACCCATCTGCCTGCAGAACTGCTGGGCCTCACCCAGCAGCAGCACCCCAGAGATGACACCAAGGATGTGCCGTCCCCAGGGGACCCTGAATCCCCCCAGCGCCCCTCACCGAGGCATCTGCAGGCAGCGACGAGGGCTGGACCCTCCTGGCTGCTCGATCTGTATCTGCCCCCAAAGCCCCTCTCTCTGCGGGGGGATGTTTCTGCAGCCCCCGAGCACAGGCATTGCCGTAATGGCGCTGCTCAGCCGCCACGTGCTCAGCCTTCCCGACAGCCACCGTGCTCATCGCGTGGCATGGGGCTTCCTGGGAAAACCAGGTCAAGATGGAGCCGTTGCCTTTTCACAAGCGGCTCTGCTGCAGATTTTGCTGCGCCTGTGCCACTGGGAGATAGAGGCATGGCAAGCCGGTCCAGCGCAGAGCAGGAAGGGCTGGTGTGTTGGGCAGGTTTTGGGGGGTGCAGGCAAGCCCAGGGTCTGGGTGCCGGGGCTGGTGTTGGCCCCGAGGCCGCGGCACCCCAGCCCGGCAGCAGGTTCTCGCCAGGCTGGGGCCGGGTTTGGATGAAACCCCATGGGGCTGAGGTCAGAGGTGGGGATGCTGCCCTGCTCCCCAGTCCCCCATCGCCCTCCTGCTCCGGGACAGGCTCCGGCTGAATTTCAGTCTTTGCCTTTGCTCCTTAACCGGGAGCAGGAATAAATACCCCCTGCAGCCCTCCCTGCCCAGGGGGTCTTTCTGAGCCCGTCGGCCTCACTGGAAGCAAACACAACCCCGGGGCCGGGGGCTGTCCAGCAGCCCCCCAGCACACAGCCCCCCCCCCCCGACCAGGAGACCCCCCCAATCCTCCCACCCGCAGCTGGCGGGTGAGTTTCAGGCGTGTCGTCCAGGTGTTGTTTCAGCTGACACGGCCATCCTGCCGTGGCTTGCCCCCCACGCCCAACGCCGGGCTGCGATTAGCGAGGTGGGGGCCTGCCGGCCCGTTCCCATCTCTGGAGTCAGCGCCACCGCCCTGGTGTGCCGCCCCACCGCCCCACCGCCCCGGGGAGATGCCGTCGCCGTGCCGCCTAATAGGGAACCACCCGCTCCCTCCTGCTTGCAAAACATCTTGGACTTGGTGCTCTGCTGACGCTGCCCATTCCCAGCAGCTCCTGGGAGGTGATGGAGGCCAAAAGGGCCCCCGTTTCCCCCCCCACTCTGCCACCGGGCTGTAGCCCACAGGCTCGGGACCCTGCAAAGCCGATGCTCCAAACCCCGGCAGGGCTGGTCATCAGATTGGATGCAGAGTGAGGGACATGGGGAGGGGATGCAGGCAGGGAACTGCAGTCTGAGCACGGGGCAGCCCCATGCTGTGGGACCCATGCACCGTGGTGCATGGAGCCCCAACTCCCAGGTCCCGTGCTGCAGGACACAAAGGGATTGCTGCCTGGCTGGCAGTGCCGGCTCTGTGCCGTCTGCCACGCTGGCCTGGCTGGTGTGAACCACGTCCCTGATCTTGCCAATGAGCCACGGACGGGTGCTGGGCACAGAGACTTGCTGCAGTAATGCTCACATTCCTGCAACAGCTTTTGCTGGTGCTCAGCGCAGGCTGCTGCAGCACGCACCAGAGAGGGCCAGCAGCAGGACAGCAGTCCCAGCGATCCCACAGTGGTCTCACCGCTGGGTCATCGGCACAGGGTGGGAAACACAGTGGTGGCTAGAGGAGGACAAAGCAGGCGGCTCTGGCAAGGGCTGCGTGTCAAAGCTAGCTTGGGGAACTGGCTGCCTGCGTGTCTCTGTGTTCATGTGGGACAGGAGGGATTCAGGTCCTTCCACAATGCTTTAGCAGCTGGGAGGGCTGGGTTGTGTCCGAAAGGGCTCGGCGGGTCCAGCCCTGTCTGTAATTTGGGGAACACTGTCTGTGGGCAGGCAGAAGTGCCCCAAGCAGACACGGCCCCTCTGCCCCAGTGAGTCCCCCGAGTCCCCCGAGTCCCTTACAAAAGCTTTGGGTCTAAGCCCCGGGTCCCAGGCAGTCACCAGGGAGCTGTCCCCAGCCAAATCGAAGGCAAAGGGCCTGGCTGGCCACCCATGAGGTTCCAATCTCTTGGGGACACCGGTGCAAACCCCCCAGCTTCCAGTCACCACGACCCACAGGCTCTGACGCCCCGGGGAAGCGCGGTCGGACCCCAGCTGTGTCAGGCACTGAGCTGCACAGGGAACGAAGGCACCAGCCCTCCCTGGAGCCTGCGGGAGCTCCCGGGGCAGCAGGAGAGGGAACAGGGGTGCCTACAGCACCCAGGACAAACCTGAGATGGGGCTGGCAGGAGCCCCCCTGTCCCCTGAGCCAGCCAGCCTTCCCAGGCAGGGCTGTGGCTGGGCTGCGCAGGTGGAAAGTTATTTCTCAGGAACCGGCTGATGGTGAAAGTTGTTTCCCAGGTGTGGCCCGAGAGGAATGTAAATCCTCTGAAGTCCTCATCTCCCCTGTAATTACTGATAGACAAGTTTCAGCTTGGAGCTGGGCCGCCCCAGCCCCAGGCGTGGGAGCAAGAGGGGATGACGCAGCCAGCCTGTCCCTGCAGCGCACATGTCCCCTCCTGCCCCAGGAATGTGCCCTCTGACTCACAGGGACCGCAGGGGCGGCGAGGCTGGGCGGCACGGAGGGGAGCACCCGCAGTCGGGGTGCTGAGTGGCTGCACCCCAGTGGGCTCATGCAGGTGTGTGGCCCCGTGTCCTCCAGCCTGGACATCCCACGGGGTGACCGAGCACCCACATGCTGCCCAACCTGTCCTCACCCAGGGGACAGAGCCTTCTCCACACCGGAGCAGGCAGCATCCTGGCACCGGGGTCTCAGCAGGCACAGGAGGAAGGTGCCTCCTTGGCTCTGTGGGATGGGTCTGGCCATGCAGGACACCGGCTGGGCTACAGCCTGGCCTGGCCCTCACCCCAGGCATCCCTCACCCTCACCAGCTCTGCAGGCACCATCCCTGGGATGTTGCCACTGGGCCAGTGGACATATTTCTGGTGGCTGTGAGCCAGCAGATGCCAAAGGGCCCCAGCTCATGGGGCTATCAAAAAAGAGGGCCACTGCATGGGGCTGACAGTGTCTGGCCCATCTCAGGGGAAGCCTGTGCAGCCCTACAGCTGGAGCTGGAGCAAGGCACAGAGGCCAGGCTGCCTCAGGCCCCTGGGATGGCCGCTCGGGGCCAGGGGCTCGGGGTGAACATGCTGAGGGCATCCCCAGAGGGGAATCACTTGGGAAGGAGCCTCACACTGCTCCTGCACACCACAGCCGGGTGTCTGCATGCTCATGCTGCGCAACCCGGGGTGGGTAAGAGGCATGTGACCGAGCGCCGTCGGCTGCAGCAGAGCAAAGGCAGCAGCTACTGAAACCCTGTGTCCTCACGGCAGGGCAGGGGCTGCACGCCGCAGCCGGGGTGCCAGAGGGACGCTTCCCTGCCAGCCTCAGCGTGGTGAGCGGCGAGTGGTGCCATCTGTAGCAACGAGTCAGAACTACGTACAGCTACGCATGCACACGCGTGTGCACACCCTTACACACTTACTCACGCTTGCCTCCTCCCCTCTCCACTCAAGAAGGGCGAGGGCCCAGCTCTGCCTGGCAGGACGCAGACGCCGGCTCAGCGCCAGACCCAGCAACGTGGCGGCTCTAACTGAGAGCCCGGCTCTGCCTGCACCAGGAGCGGGAGCCGGCACTGCCTGCCTGGCTGTGGGGCTGCTGGGCCGCAGGGTGAGGGCAGGACCTCAGGGTCTGGCCGGGACCAGGACCGAGAGGTGCGTCTGTCCCCAGTGTGATGCACGAAGCCTCACTGGTGCAGCGGTCCGTGCCCTGCCTCTCTACGAGGTGCTGGCTGTGGGGCCCGCACATGACGTGCCCCGTGTCCCCCTCACGCTGCAAGGAGCCCTTTGCAGGGGGCAGCACTGGCAGGATGCAGGCAGGGAATGGCTGCCCACACTGGAGCACCCCCTGCACCCCTTGGCAGACCCCTACCTACTCCCTGCACACCCTAGTGCACCCCAGCACCCCCTCTGTGCAGAGTCCTGAACACCCCTGCACCCCCCCATAAACCCCAGCACCCCCTTGCACACCCGCTCTGTGCAGCCCTGAACACCCCAGCACTGCCTTGTACACCCCAGCACCCCCTCTGCACAGCCCTGAACACCCCAGCACACCCCAGCACCCCCCTGCTCACCCCAGCAGCCCCTCTGCACAGCCCTGAACACCCCAGCACTGCCTTGCACACCCCAGCAGCCCCTCTGCACAGCCCTGAACACCCCAGCACTGCCTTGCACACCCCAGCACCCCCTCTGTGCAGCCCTGAACACCCCTGCACACCCCCTTGCACACCCCAGCACCCGCTCTGTGCAGCCCTGAACACCCCTGCACACCCCCTTGCACACCCCAGCACCCCCTCTGTGCAGCCCTGAACGCCCCTGCACACCCCCAGCACCCCAGTACCCCCTTGCACACCCCAGCACCCGCTCTGTGCAGCCCTGAACACCCCTGCACACCCCCTTGCACACCCCAGCACCCCCTCTGTGCAGCCCTGAACACCCCTGCACACCCCCTTGCACACCCCAGCACCCCCTCTGTGCAGCCCTGAACGCCCCTGCACACCCCCAGCACCCCCTCTGCGCAGCCCTGAACACCCTGCACCCCCCTGCCCACCCCAGCAGCCCCCTCCGGTCCCCGCCGCCGAGCTCCGTCCCGCCGCGCCCGCCCGCCGCCAGCAGGGGGAGCCCGCGCGCAGCGCTGCGGCCGGGAAGCGGCCGGTCCCGGCGGGTCCCCGCCCGCGGCCCCGGTGCGGGTCCCAGCCCCGCTCCCCGCCGCACACCCCGTCGCCCCTTCGGTGCTCCCCGCGGGGACCGGCTGCACCGACACCACCGAGACTCCCGCCGCTTTGCGCAGGCGAGGCTGCCGGGCCGGGCGGCGGCTCTGCCCAAGGGATGCTCAGCCGGTCCCGGGCTCTCCGCCGCGCAGCACCGGGGAGGCGGGGGGGGGTCTTGGTCCCGGCCCGGCTGGCCGGGCTACGCCGCCAAGCCGAGCAGCACCCGGGACCCCAAACCGGCACAGGCTCCCCCCGCCCCGGCTGTGCGGACCCGCACCGAAGCGTTACGGTGCGGTGAAAGAGGGATGATGGAGTTTAATCACAAGCATTCACTCTTCCCCTGCAGTGACTGGCTGAGCACTGTTATTTGGATTAAAAAAATAATAACAGAGGCAAAAGAGCTGATTCCAAAGCTGCAGCTCGTAATTACTGTTGCATATCGGGAGGATCAGCCGTGCTCCAGGCGAGAGAGCGCAGCCGAGTGCTGTGCCAAGCCCAGGCAGGTAATCGCCTCATGCCAGACACCCAGCTGACAGGCCGGCTTTGTTTTTTCTCTTTGAACTCATGTACAGAAAAATCATTAGTGCTCCAAGGTGGAGCTGTGGACTTCAGCCAGGAGACCTGCGGGGCACGGCACGAGGGCCGAGTGGGGACCGTGGTCCCGGCTGGTGCTGCAGCGGCAGCCGGCGCAGTCACGGGTGGGGGTGGCAAGGTTGGGGGGCTCTGGGCCTTGGAGGGAAGCTGGGGATGGATGGGGGGAGGTTTATGGCTGGGGAACCTCTGGTAGGCACGGACTGTTTCAGTCTTGTTAACGACTTCAGAAAACCACCTGCCAAGTACAGATTAACGAGCGGCCAAGTAATTACAATCATGTGGGAAGCGGCAGCACAGCCTGGTTACTGGGACTGCTTTGGGGCAGTGCGGTGCATCTCCCCTGTGCAATGGCTCTCACAGCTGGGCAGCCCCTTCCTTTCCCAGCAGCCGCGGTGGCCTCCTGGGAGCGTTCCCCCACCGAACCCCCATGTGCACAAGGTGACCAGACCTGCTGCACCTGGGCCACGGCAGCAGCCTCACTGCCTTCTCAGAGGCAACAGCCACCGCAAGTTTCAGCCCTCGAGGAGCTACAGAAAGGGAGGTTGGGAGGGGACCAGATCCTACCCGAGGGGCCACGTCAAAGCCCTCCTCCAGAGGGGACCAAGCCGAGACCCAGGGTCCCACCTGGGGAGAGGGGCTTCCCCTGGGGAGAGCGCAGGAAAAGCACAGCCCGTGGGGGCTGTTACCATCGCTCATGCCCATCCTCCTGTGTCATCGGGGCTGTGTGTGTGGGGTGGGTCTGCACAGAGGCCAGGACAAGCCCTGGAAGCGGGAGGGCACTAATTGCTGCCGCGGAGGAGTCACGGGGCTGGTGGAGTCCCTGTTGCCAACAACGGGTTTGGCACTTCCACCCGGGGTCCTTTGGCGTGACTGGCCGCACCCCAGAGCAGGGAGAAAAAACACGATTCCTGCCCTTCTGTGAGCACAAGTGTCTCCAGGCTGATGCCAGTACATGCTTCACCCTGCTGTCAGAGTCATGGGTGTCCCCAAGCCGGGGTTCCCATCTCTGGCTTGGAGACCTGGCCTGGCATCACTGTAGGTGCAGGGGGTGTGGGCACAGAATGAATGCCAGAGCCGCTGTTTGTTGCCTGCCGTCAGCATGGGAAACTATGTGTGCAACTCCCTGCCTGCTCTGCTGTGCTCAGCGAGGGGAGAGGAATGAACAGACAGGGTGTGATTGTATTTCTACACCAACAGAATGAGACATGAGGAAATGCAAGAGCTGTGTGCTATCTGGAAGACAGACACTGAAAAAATAACGTGGGAAACTCCAAAGGTTGGAGTTTGCTGTGGAGATAGAGCTAAAGCAATTCATGATAGCTTGGGAGTTTGGCTCTGCTCAGACACAAAAAATATTCTTTTGTCTAAAGTAAAACAAGCGCTGATTTGTTGTCCATCTGTCCTTCCTTTGTCAGCCAGAATGACTCCAGTCATGCCTCTGACTGCAGCTCAGAGAGATTCACAGGGAGACCTTTGGTCCCACACACACTGTGGAGCAGCTTCCCCTTTGGGCTCCGGACCAGGGAATCCCAATCTCTGGTCCATGGCTCTGCATATTGTTACTGGCCTGAGCCCGAGCTGGAGCACATGAGCTGAGATGTCACCAGAGAGCCCTTTCAGGGTAAGAGGGAGCCAAGCTGCTCACAGCGCTGAGCTTGCTGGAATGGGTTCCTTGTCCCCAAGCAGGGGCAGAAGGGCTGAGCCAGACCTTGGAGACAAGACTGGTTGTGATCAAAAGCCATTCAGTATCTTTATTGCTAAAACATGCCGGCAGAAAAGCAGTGATCAGACAGCCTTTGGTTGGGTGAGCTGAGAGCACAAGACGGGCGATCACAGTGCTTGGGTGGCTGCGAGGATGAATAACAGCAGCAGGACCCGGGGGAAGAGCTTGAATGATCTGTTGAAAGACCGTCTAGTGCCAGACAGGTCTGTGATCCCCAAAGCAAAGCAGAGATAACCGCATCGCTCCACACTGCCCAGCCCCTTGGCTGAGCTGCTCCTGCAGCTGAGCAACAGAGCGTGTGAACTGGCTGCGTTCACAGCACTGATTCACTGGGAATCACTCCTCTAAGGGGATTTCTTTGGCACACGCTCTGCCGAAACGGGCAGAGCGGGTCTCAGGGCAGGGAGCAGGTCTGTGCTCCAGCAAGGTGCTCACTGGTGGAGGTGGCTTGTGAAGCATCAAATGACGCAGGGCCAGGACCTTGCCTGATGCTCTGCAAACAGCTTGAGGCATGGGCCAACATGGAGCATCACCTTCTTCCACATTCAGCGAGAGGACAAAAGGGCTTGTCAAGGGACCAGTGCAGCCCTGACACAGGACTGCCGATGGAGGCTGCCTGCAGGGTCCCACAGGCAGAGCAAGGTCTGGCTTCACCATTGGCAGGACCCAATTTGGAGCCCAGAGGTGGACAATATGGAGTCACTCCCCTTGTCTTCCCTCCAGTCAGTCCTTCGCCCTGCTGGCTCCCTTCCTGCCTCCTCCCCTTCTGCAGCTAAAGGGGACTAGGCCGTGCTGCCTGTCTCTCCTCCATCCTGCAGGCAGCACAGCAGGCAGGAGGGGACCAAATAGGGTGAGCATCAGCCAGCATCCTGCAGCTTGGGCCAGCCTTGGCTCGTTGGCTGATGGCTAAATGCCCTCAGCCTGCCCAGAGGGAGTTTCCATTGCACGCACACCATCGAGTTTCCTTTCATGGTAACAGATCTAGGATCGCTTTTTTCCAGGTAACAGCAGGGGGGCTGTCAGGACACGTCCTAACAGATGATAAAGGATCAGCAGCTGAGACAGAAACAAAGCATATTTCACTCCACACCTTGATATGTTTGTTACCCATTTTGGTGTTCAAAATTACAGAGCAAGCCTGTCAGCAGGGGTAAAGCCTGTGCCTGCCATTCCTTACATGCAGGAGACATCTTTCCCAGGGTTGCATCCTTCAGCTAGTTTCTACTGAGCTGTGAATTGCTGTGAAAGGCACTCAGGAGAAGCTGGCCCACAGGGGAAACCAAATGACTCCTAATTAGCTCTTATTCATGGCATTAAAAGCACAATTAAGTGCTATTGTTTGAGGCAAATGCAACACACTGACCCTGGCCTTTTCACACCAACCCTCACCACATTGGGTTACTGTGTGCACTGCTTGTTCACCCCTAACATAATTTCACCTCCCTTCCTATGCAAACTGGAGTTCAGCTCTTTCTTTCCCCCTGCAGCACATCTGAGGGAGAGATAGCATCTATGGCATGCTTCTTGCTGGAACAGACTCTGATACCATCTCCTGAAAGTTATGATGTGTGTGTCTTTTTGGGTTTTTTTATCTCAGGGGAATTTACTGTGGGTGAGTGTTTCAGGAGAGCCTGGGAGATTGAATTCTTCTGGTAACATAAAATAGCTGAAGTGGTGCATGCTCCTCTGTGTAATCGTGCCTTGTCAACACAGCCAGCGCAAGGGGAACTTTATGCTAAGGGCTTCTCATGTAAAAGAGTTTGGGGATTATTGTTTAGGAGCTCAGCCAGAGGTCAGGGCAGCAGCTGACTGGCAAGAACATTGGTCAGAAAAGACCAGAAAAAGCTGATATTGCAGGACAATCTCCAGATCTCTTCTTAGGTTCTTCTGCCAGCTGTAATAAAAGAGCTTAAACATGGGCTGAGGTTGTGATAATACAGAAAGAAAAACCCTAAATCCAGATATTCCCTGCCTGTTGGGCTGTGGCGGGGCTTTGCCTTGTTTTAGGGCAGTTGTCACCTTCAGGCTGACTCGTAATTTGGCCTAAAATGTGAGGGTGACCTGAGCAGGGGGACAGACCTCACAGCACAGTTTTTGGCCCACGTGAGGGGCTCACGGCCAACATGGGCCTGGAGAAGGAGGGTGCTTGCTAGAGCAAACATGAGCAAAGCAAGCACATCTGGAAGAACTCAGAGCAGGGGTGGCCAAGGAATGGCTCTTGAGCACAGCTCCCACACGACGGCTGTTGGGTAATCCTGTACCGCCCGCTATGGAGGGAAGCGGGCCAGAAGGAACACTGATCTTCACCCTGCCAGGTTGCCCCAGGACTGTGCTGCAAGCTGAGCACTGTCGTCTGCATGCTCTGCCATTTGCCAGCAGTGGGTCGCTCCCAGGCCCCCTCCCTTCCCTCAGCTCTCTGAGGGATGGGGCACACGTGCATCCCAAATCCCCAGATTTTGCATCTTGTGAGTCAAAAATCCAAATCTGAAGCCAATCAGTTCTGAGGCAGTGCTGCCCAGAGACTAGAGCCCTCGACTAAGAGGATCTGGAGTCTCTTTCTGGTTAAGCTGCTTCCCTAGTGCCTGCCCAGAAAAATCACACCACCTCTCCTGGAACTGCTAAAGAAAGAGAACGTGACTCCCTATTAAGTCCTTGAGATCTAACAGCAATGCAGATGTAGCGTTGTTGTTATTGTGTCCTTCAGGGAACAGATGAAAGAAAGGAGGCACTATGAATTACCCAGGGTGAGGCTCTGGGAACATCTTAGCAACTCCAAAATCAGTTAAGTGCGTTAGAATGTGAAAACAGCCAGAGGGGCCCTGGGAAGGAAGGCGATCACCACAGGAGAGAAAGGACAAAAGGGTTCCTAATCCCTATAACTCTCTTTCACTACCTCACAGGCACCTCTGCTAAAAGAAAAAATAACTTCTCTCAGCGGAGGATGACAACGCTGGAGCCAGGCAGACCAGCAGGTTGGGTGTGCAATTTTCCACTGTATACTGCAAGAGCTGGCGCCACATCAGTAAAGGGATCTTTTTTTCCCCAACAAAGGATAGAACAGTGCAGTGTCTCCCTTCCTGGTTCTCTGCTGCTTTTTTCACGCTAATACCTGTCCAGCTGCATTACTATAATCACTATGCTCAATCCCTTAATAGCACGATGCAGGCGTGGCTATCAGGGTGGCTGCATTGCCTCATGTCTGTACATCTCTTCTGTGTTGTCCTGTTTAAACCCTCTGCTTCACAGGTGGTCGTGGTGTTCTTGCTCCTCACTGCCGTGAGCGTTGCACTTTGTCCGTCAGTACTTTTGATACAGATGCTGCTGGTCTTGCTGAGTTACGTTAGCGTTGTGTCTTGCAGCTGCAAATCTGTAGAAAAAGCGTATCTGCACACAGTCATAAGCACTGGTAAGGACTGATCATACTCTTCCCATCAGAAACTGCATGTAACATGTCCCGGCAGTGGGTGTCTAATGCAGCTTCAAATTCTTTTTCTCTGATTTAGACTATTTAAGCATTAAAACTTGCCTCAGCAATGAGATAGAAGAAATTGTGGCACAGAAGTTTTTAGCTTCCACAAATCTTTTAGAAGTCACAGACTGCTTCTGTGGAGTTTGTGTGAAAGGGGATGCAGCAAAGCAGGTGCCGCTGGGAAACGGCAGGCATCTGCCTTTTTAACTGACTGAAAGACCACTGTTGTAGGGACTTCCCAGTCTCTATAGAGAGAGTCACCCTAGACCGGTATGTAAACAGAAATTACTGGAGTTTCTTCTCTTTTGAGCTACTAGATTTCTTACAAATACTGTATCAGTACACAAATACTGCCAGGTCTGTGCTTGTCCCGGGATAGAGGTCCTGACGGGAAAATTTCCATCTGGCTTTGGGTCGGCCCATATAAATATTATGGATGTGCAGAGCTCTTGAGTCAGCAGCTTTCCTTGGCTTTAGACTGTTTAAAAAAGCAAATAAATAGATTTGTAGATTTTTAATGATATAAGACACTTGTGGGCAACTTGGCATATCACAGAGCATTCACTCATGTTACTTCATCGAGGAGCAGCGGGGTGGAGCTGGAGTGAGCACCTCTGCGTCTCAGGTGCAACAGTGAAATGCTAAAACGTAGCCATGAGCAAGGAGCCTTCGGTCTGAATCACGCTGGGTGCCGGGAACTAAAGCGGAAGGAGCAGGTCCTGTGTGTGCCGTAGTGCTTCTACTGGGATGTGACAAAAGACATGAAATCGGGGAGAGAAAAATGATGATTCTGGAATTTGGCTCTGGCTGTCAGGGGTGACGAAAAAGCACTGGCAACGCCTCCTGCCCGGGCTATAAAGGGCTCCAAGCCAGGGGGAAGCAAGCACTCACTCTCTGTGCTGCCGAGCCGGGTGTTGCTCTCCAGCCCTACAGCCTCCGCCAGCCTTCGCCATGAGCACCACCACTGTCAGGCAATACTCCTCCTCCACCTCCCTCAAGGGCTTCGGTGGCCTGGGTGGAGGCTCCAGCAGGCTTTCCTCCGTGCGTGTTGGGGGAGGAGGGTACAGAGCACCCAGCGTCCACGGAGGCAGCTACTCTGTCTCTTCCCGCATTGTCTCGGGGCTTGGAAGTGGCTACGGGGGCAGCTACTGCAGCAGCGTAGGAGGGGGCCTCGGCAGCGGCTTTGGGGGTAGCTATGGGGCTGGCTTTGGGGCTGGCTTTGGAGGTGGCTTTGGAGGTGGCGATGGCATCCTCCCGGCTGGCGAAAAGGAGACGATGCAGAACCTCAACGACCGCCTGGCTGCCTACCTGGACAAAGTGCGTGCCCTGGAGGAGGCCAACACTGACCTGGAGGTCAAGATCAGGGAATGGTACAAGAAGCAGGGACCTGGTCCAGACCGTGACTACAGCCCCTACTACAGGACTATCGAGGAGCTCAGGAACAAGGTAGGATGCTGTGATTAACACAGTGGGACGTCTTGTTATCAGAGAGGAAGCAGAAACACTGACTGCTACCTCTGTAATTAGTAAGCACTAACTATGTTGTAAAAAGTGTCTCAGATGCACATGCAGAGCGCCAGGCTGGAAATTGAGAAATGTCTCAATGTCAGCTTTTGATTACATCTTTCTAGACAGAACAAATTGCAGTTTTCACTGAAAGAAGCAGATGTAAAAGGACAATGCAAAAATGGGGAAGAGACAAGTCTGCATTGATAATACATATTATTTTGGAGTTTAACATTAGTGTGCAGGGGAAGATGTAGGTGTGTGCAAACTGTGAAACATTGATGTCATATTTGTAAACATTCAGGCAAAGAATTTGCAAGCTTGTTTCAGCTCCTCAGTGTTGATGTGATTTAGATGCCAAAGAGAAAAAGATGGAACTGACCAACTACAAGTTTTTTGCCTCCTTTTGGCAGTCACTGCCCCAAGGCCAGGCTTGCTGCAAACCCACCAACCCTGGCAGTTCTGGGGGGATTTCTCTTGGGTCTGATTTGATTCCCACCACCCCATTTCGGAGGAAATAGGAGTTGACTTTGTTTTTCTCTGTTACTTCTTACGTATGAATTGTCCCCAGGAAATCTGAAGGAAGGCAGTGTACAACTGGAGCTGCAGGAGTGCTGGCAAGTGATGCAGGGAATCCATTTTCCCTCCCTCTCCTTGGGCCCATAACTGATGTCCTCCCAAACTGTGACTTGAATATTCTCCCAGTGTGAATTATTTGCTCCTGGGTTTGTATCAGAAGCTGTAGGCACCTGCTCACTGCACTTTGCTGCATTTCTGCAGTCAAGAAATTAAATCCATCCCGTAGCAAGCGGGCACAAGGTTTGCCAAGCACAACCACCCTGCTGGTCCATCTGTCCTGCCAGAAGAGCCGCACGGTGCTGTGGATGGGGGAGCAAGTGATTCCTTCTTGACCCTTGCATAATCAGCACCTGCCCTGAAGCATGGGAACAAATGCTGGCATCAGATCTCACACATCTTATGTGGCTTCATGCTGCCTTTTGAATTACTTACTGACGGACTTTCAGAAAGGGAGGTCACAGGGTAATCAGCCCCTTCCTGCAGTCAGTCTCAGCTGTGTCTCACTTGTCCTGATTCAATACACACTTCTGCTAAAGAAACCCCAGGCTTCCCCAAAACTATTCCTGTCCTGACAGTCTCACTTGTGCTCCCATCCCTTGGTCAGCCAGGAGTTCCTGACACTCATTTAGTGCTTTTTCCTTACCCTCCACCCTCCAGGTCCTGGTGGCCACAGTCGACAATGCTAACCTCCTCCTGCAGATTGACAATGCCAGGCTGACAGCTGATGACTTCAGGACCAAGTAAGCCACATTTTCTGGAAAAATGGAACAAAGTCTGCAGAGACGTTTGACGAAATGAGGAGAAAAATCCCATCTAACCCCTCAAAAGGCAACATGGAAACAAAGCCTTCAAAATGAAGGTGTAATTTCCAAAGCAGGTCGTTATCTAAATCTCATAGGCACTTCCATCAAAACCTTCACTATTTTACTCCCATTGCTTGTTCCTCTATGGTACAACCTTTCCTGTGCAGAGAACTTACACTGTGCCTCTGCTGTGCATCTAGCCTGTGTGTATATGTAGCTCAACAAAGCCCAGACCCAGTAACAAGGCCCAGTGATATCAGGAGCAAGGTGATGTTATGGACTCAGATGGACACCGTTTTATCAGTTGTTCCCCTGCATTCACTAGCATTCACCATCAGAAGTTTGACCATGCACCATCAGGGTCATGCAGTATTGACACAATGCCAGCAGCAGCATGGAGGAAACGAACAACAAACTGAGGTGCTCTGTCCCTGGCTGGGCAAGGGCTCATGCAACTTTCATGACTGTTCTTGTGTTTCCAGGTTTGAGACGGAGCAGACTCTGCGCCTGAGTGTGGAGTCTGACATCAATGGCCTGCGCAGAGTCCTGGATGAGCTGACCCTGGCCAGAGCTGACCTGGAGATGCAGATCGAGAACCTGAAGGAGGAGCTGGCCTACCTCAAGAAGAACCACGAGGAGGTGAGCACAAAGGCAGGCTCAAAAAAGTCCAGCCTGGGCCCAGAAATATGAGGTCTGGTCCAACCTTTAAGATTATGCTGAGTTTTAAATTGCTGGGAGGGAAGATGAGAAGTGCTGATAAGGAAGTAGAGATGATGCATTCTGGATAACAGCGCATCCTCTCTGGACCCTGTATAAAATCCATTCACCACTTGTTATTTCAGTAATGATGTCCACTGTAGCTGTTAGAGATGTATTAACAATTCCAGCAGCTTCAGGCCTGGAAGGTCTATCTCCTGAGAAATGAAGCTAACTACAGGCTCTGATTTATTCTCTGAAGAATTAACTCAAATGGAGATTTCTTAGGAATTTGGATTATTTTATTTGTGATTGTGGAGCAAAGGTCCCAGTTTGCTCCCTGTTGATCTGCTCTAGAAATACCTGCTGAAGGATGCTACCTTTCCTAAAGAACTCTATCCTGAGAGCAACATCTTTATACACTGGTTGCTGGATTGCATGAAGATGTGTTTCTCTTTTGTGCCAGGAAATGAATGCCCTGCGCGGGCAGGTGGGTGGAGAGATCAGCGTGGAGATGGATGCGGCTCCTGGAATCGACCTCACCAAGATCCTGGCTGAGATGAGGGAGCAGTACGAGAGCCTGGCGGACAAGAACCGCAGGGACGCCGAGCAGTGGTTCTTCAGCAAGGTGAGCTGGCTCACCGGCAGTGCAGAGGGGCGCGTGGGACCTGAGTCTGTGCCCACTCGCCAGTGCCATAATGGCATGGTTGTGCCGTGTTGCAGACGGAAGAGCTGAACCGGGAGGTGGCCATCAACACCGAGCAGCTTCAGAGCGGCAAGACGGAGATCACAGAGCTACGACGCACCATCCAGAGCCTGGAGATTGACCTGCAGTCCCAGCTCAGCACAGTATGAGGGGCTGGCTCCCTGCGGGGTGGGGGGCACGCAGGAGCGCAGGCGAGGGGATGCATGGGTGCTCCCATCCCTGCCACCCTCTGTCCCCCCCTGAACCCGTTCCTCTCCTCTGCACGCAGAAAGCGGCATTGGAGGGCACCTTGGCTGACACAGAAGCCCGCTACGGCACCCAGCTGGCCCAGCTCCAGGGGCTGATCACCAGCGTGGAGGAACAGCTGGCTGAGCTGAGGTGCGACATGGAGCGCCAGAACCACGAGTACAGGGTCCTCCTGGACGTCAAATGCCGCCTGGAGCAGGAGATTGCCACGTACCGCCGGCTCCTGGAGGGCGAGGATGCCCAGTACGTAGAGGGGCTTTGCTTGGGAGGGCACATCGGGACGAGATGGGTAATAGTGAAGCAAATAAAAGAAATGAAAATCTGCATTCCCTGAAGGATCCTGTGAGTCCATTTCCTGACCCATGGCATGCAGCAGGGTCTCACTTTTTGGTCCTACTAGTCCAGAACAGCCCAGTGGTTATCACAGCACTGCAGCATCCCTGGGATCCACTTCCCATCCCTCCAGTGTTTACGTGATCCTGGGGAAGGAGCAGGTACCACTGCTGCTCGTTGCAGCTGGGATGTGTGCTGCCTTTATGTCTGAATCCCCGTGGCGCACATACATCCTTACCATTTTCTTCCTTTCAATTTTGACACTAGGCAGTTTCCAGAAGGCATTTTATTCACAAACTGGTACAAGAAGAAAAGGCAGGGTTTTAAATAATGTTTTTGTCTTCGAGACTATGTACTTTTTTTCCATTTCTGACCATTCTTTCTCTTTTCTCCTCCTGTAGCATGTCTTCCCACTACATCTCGCAGTCTGTGAAAGAAGGTAAGAACATGCCCTGGCTGAAGCATTGATCACACATAGCTCTGTCATGTCCTTAGCCACCTTCTTAGCTCAGACTCTTTTCACTAAGTTACTAAAATTACTATTTTATTATATTTTCAAAATATGAATTGACATAAACCACTCTTATTATATACCAGAACATGTTTCAGAAGATTATCTGTCCAGACTGAAACTATATAATATATACGGATAAGAATGTGGTGGTTATATTGTGTTTCTGAGGCAGTTGTTGGTAACAACAAATCTATCCATGAAAATCTTTGAGACACTTTCTCCTTCCTTCCCTGTAAATTACAGTTCCTTCTTTCTCCATTGTAGCACCTGTAACTACCCGTCAAATCCGCACAATCTTTGAGGAAGTCCAGGATGGGAAGGTGATCTCCTCCCGTGAGCAGATCACCCAGTCCGCCCACTAAGGTGGCTGCGTGGTTTGCTGCAAACCTCGCATAGCAAAGCAAAAGGAGATTCCAGCTTATGTGCTCTGGCTGTGTAGATGATGAAAAGCATCTTCTCTTTTTATCGCACCCCTGCTTCCCTCACCCTCTCTCTAAGCGCTGTGCTGCACTCAGAAATCAAATAAAGCTTTTCTGCGCACTCGTGCAAACCAGGGTCTTGTTTTGTTGCTCTGAAGAGCCAGGCTGTCCCACTCCTCGAGCTGTAGGACAAAGCTCCTCTCTGGAAGGAGCAATATTCTCCATCTTTGGTACCCAGGTGGTGGGGCCAGTACACCTACACTTCTATAACACTTGAGACCTGGCTGCATCAGTGAAGAGAGCTGATGTGGGTGGAGGTCTAGAGAGGAACTGGTTACCTGGGTCGTGGGAGGTGAAACTTGTGAGAGTCTTTGTATTTCACCTCAGATCTGGCACTGTGACTTTCAGATGGGGGGAGAGTCCTTCTTCCCTGGCTGCAATGTACAGCAACAGCAGAGCTGAAGCTTTTAACTCAGTGAGTCTAAGCAAGAAAATGAACAAAAACCGGGTCACGCAGCCAGGACCCTGCAAACGATTCCCTTCCCAGCTCTGCCTCAGCAGTTGCCGTGCAGTCCAGATAACAAGCTTTGTGGTAAAACAAAATTAAGCCGTAGATGTGGCAGCAATACACTGGCTGACGCCCCTCCAGAAATACAAACTCAGATTAGTGTAATTCTTGCTTCCAAAGGCACCGCTGAAGGGTGAGGAACACAAGTGATAGTAAGTGGTGGGTATGGTCTATATAAGCAAAAAGATTAAAACTCTTCAGGGAGTTATTTCTGGCACTCCCTGGCTGTCAGTGGCTGTTCCTGATGCAGCAGTTCCTGTTGCCGTCAGCTGACCCAGCCGTTCCTGGAAAGCCAGTTCAGACACATTCTTGGCTGGATTGTGCCATATTTATTACTTCATTAATCCAACTTCTAAATCGATGGGATGATTCAGAGAAACGCTACTGAATGTGTGTAAGAATAGAGCTGGCTACACAGTTTTAAGACCCCTTTCAAGAACATCTGCCTAGATTTTATGGGGAGACAAGAGAGAATTCAGGTTTTTTTTCAAAATGTGGAAAGGATCCCTGGAGTGCATCACCTACACCACAAGCCGAGGTAGCATGGATGCACAGTCTAGAGGCACCCTGTGCTGCAGCCATCCATCTCTGCCCGGTGTTGCCTGGGGCTGTATCCCCCCTGTCCACGCAGAGCAGATCCTCTGTGACCTGTGCAGGGCATCAGCTGCCCTGCGCACCCTGCACAGCAGCCCTGAGTGAGCCGCCTTAAAGTGCTCCCAGCACCCACAGACTTGTGGTAGACATGGCTTTGGTTTTGGAGCTTACCACTGATGAACAGTGATCTCGTTTCCACTCAGATTCCACCGAAGGACGTGTAAACACAACCCAGTAAGGGAGCACTGTTGTCAGGAGAACGGCTCCCACCACTATGACACAGCATGGCCTCGTGGTGCATCGTGGACAGGCCACGAGTAAATAACAGGGCACAATTCCTGACCCGAGGCACTTCCAGCCACCGCATCTCCGCAGTCCTACAGACTGCGTTCTCTGCTCCCACACCCTTGGACTTGGATGAGGGAGCCCTGCGCAGCACAGGGACTCTCCCCAGGGACGCTCCATGCCCCGGGGCTGGATGAGGGCAGGCGTTGGGCAGCCTGAGCTCAGATGTCCAAGAAGGGTAGGGACAGACACAGCCCGCAGCTAACACCTGGGGCTTCCCAGGTCACCTCTTAGGGATCCCCTGTTCTTCCCAGGGATGGCGGTCGTGCCCCTCTGGTTGCCACCCTTGTGACACCCGGCATGGGGATGCTGAATGTGCCTTGCTGGAATTCATCCTTGCTTTACATGTTTCTCCTGGAAAGGTCTGGGCACACCCGTGTCGCTATAGAAACAACAAATAATACTTTGCTCGCAAAAGCCCCTGTTTTAATTACTCATTAACAGGGGATTTTGTTAGCAAAGTTTTATTACTCCTGCTACTGCAAATTGTGAGAGGTGTGGAAAACAGATGTTGATTCCCTCCTGCCTTAGGCATTAATAATTAATCTGACCTTAAGAAATCCACTGAGGAGGGAGCTGCAGGTGGTGGCTTATGCAGACAGGCAGCGGCAGCTTGAGGCAGGTTTCAGAAAGTGGTATTTTATTCCAGAAAGACAGTTTGACTTCTCAGGCTACACTGAGTTAATCTGACACAGACCACCACTTTAGAAAGAGACGTTAAGGTGTGGCTTTTTAGCTCATTTCAGGGAACTTTCCTATGATAATTTGATACTAGAGCAAACATTGTAAGTGCACTAAAACAAACAGAGAATTGTTTTTGTCTGGGTAGTTTCATCTACTGGATCTGCTGATATGTATGTTTGGAGCCAGAACTTCACCTCTCTTTTCCTCCTGAAATAAGACAGTATTGCACACTTAAACACCAATGCGCTACAATGAAATTACTGTTATGCCATAGAACTGGCATTCTGATTTTGAAATGTATAAAAAATGGGCTCATAGTGTGCATGTGCTCATGCAACAGAGGCAGAAGCTGATTTAATAGTCAGCCTTTTATTTAAAAGAGAGCGTGATACAAACAATATGCAGTCATTTGTGGTTGTGTTCAATGGGAGGTCATGTAAATAGTCTTAGAATTTTTAATATGTCGTTTTAAGTCTTAATTATCACTTCACGATTTTAATTGCTGTCTTGTGGTATTATCAAAATATCGTAGATATCTTGAGCAATGCGTATTTTTATGACACAGCAATTAAACAGGAAACAAAAGACAAAAGAAAAGGCAATTTCATGTAAAGAAAGAATATGCTGTTAACCTTGTAACGTTGTGACAGTTACTCATTCTACAGCCTGCCTGTGGGAAGCCGGTTACTCCTGCCGGCTGGCCAGTCTGAACGGCTTTGCTCATGTCAAGACTGAGGGTTTGGACTTGCACAGGGGCTCTGTGCTGTTTTTGTCACCGACGTTCCCCTTTCTCTGTGCCACCGCTGCACTCAGCGGGGACAGCCTGCGAGTTCCGCCCTTTTGTATCACCCAGGTGAAGGTGAGGAAATGAAAACGGGGAGAAAGCACATTCCTTGGAGCTACGCGTCCCACCACCCCCGCGCTGCTGCGCCTTTGCCATCCGCACCTGGGGAGGACAAGCAGAAAGTGGGCGTCCGCTGGCTTTGCGCCCCGTCTCCTGGCGCTCACGCGACAAGAAGATGCTGCCGCCAAGAGATTGAACCCATCCTCCAGCCAGAGCAAACACGGTGGAGATTCCAGTTCTCCAGTTCTCCAAGTCGTACAGACTTGTCTCCATTCACCAGTGGCAAATGGGAACTTGGGTAGCTGTGCTTCTCCATAGCAGCCAACTCCTGATATTCCAAGGACACACCCCACTCCTGTATTGTTTCCAGCTTTCTTCAGATAGAGGGGAGGCAGTCATGCCCTTTAAAGCTACTCACAAATGTACCCTTGCTGCTTATTTCCATACTCTTTCCCCCCTCCTTTGGCAAATGATCTAAGGAAGAACTTGGCTGTTGGGAAGGGGTTGTTGAGGCCTGTCTGCAAAGACAGTCAAACAATTCACCATGTACACACATGAGAAATATCTTCTCCTCCACACCCTGCATTATTAGCTAGTGACACTCGATTTGTGGTTTCTGCCCATGACGCAGGTCAGCATGAAGAACAGATAGTGGGACTTGACCATGCCTGGTGCACTCATTTTCGGAGCCTTTTTGCAGAGGCAACCAGTATCTCTCCTGAAGCTCTGTTTACATGGGAGCTGTAAACTCCAAACTCACACTGAAGTTGTCCTCCGTGGTCACAACTGATTGAGATGTTCATCACAGAAAACATTATGAGCATTAGCTGCTAAGCTATGTTACTGTCAACTTTGCACTCTTGTTCACAGTGCTTAGAGACCACGAGCTTTTTGACTTACATTCTCCATCTACTTTATGCTCTTCCACATTTTTTCCTGGAGCATCTCATAATTTTTAAGTTATGCTAGCTAGTAGCCATACCCTGCCCTTTCTGAGTGGTTTGCTAGGCTCTCGTTCACAAAGAAGAACACAAAATATCCACTGCTTATTGTCTTTTCATATTCCTCCACTCTTGGGTGGTCTCTGAAGCAAAGTGGAGAACTGAATGAGCCCTGAAGCATGAACTCTTTTTTCATTGCTTTTTCATTACAGAACGTCCTTCTCTCTGTGGATAAAAGAGCAGACTTGAATTTCCAGGATTGGTAGCCAAGTTCCTTCTAGCACCATTGTACTCACGGGACTGTAGATGTACATTCAGGGCTTCATGACACGGCTGTTATCCCTGAAGGTGAGCTGTGTGTACAAACTAAGTAGAGACAAGAAACTCTAGTAGCTGGGACAAAAAGACACAGTAAAAGAGATATTGACTTACTCCATCGAAATGCTGTCTGAATAGCTCTGCTTCAGAGCTAACAGTACAAAGCAGTATTAAAATGTAGCCCTGAGCAAGGAGCCTCCTACTTTGAATCACACTTGACTATTTACTTAGAAACGGAAGAACCATAAAGACGCCCTTTGTGAGATAAAAAGGTTCCGTGGAATATGACAAAAAACATTAATAGAACAAAGGCAAAAGTGACGATTCTGGAAGTTGGCTCAGATTTTAGGAGTGATGAAAATCATCGGGAATGCAACAGAAAAAAAAAAGCGCTGGCAACGCCTCCTGCCCGGGCTATAAAGGGCTCCAAGCCAGGGGGAAGCGAGCACTCACTCTCTGTGCTGCCGAGCCGGGTGTTGCTCTCCAGCCCTACAGCCTCCGCCAGCCTTCGCCATGAGCACCACCACTGTCAGGCAATACTCCTCCTCCACCTCCCTCAAGGGCTTCGGTGGCCTGGGTGGAGGCTCCAGCAGGCTTTCCTCCGTGCGTGTTGGGGGAGGAGGGTACAGAGCACCCAGCGTCCACGGAGGCAGCTACTCTGTCTCTTCCCGCATTGTCTCGGGGCTTGGAAGTGGCTACGGGGGCAGCTACTGCAGCAGCGTAGGAGGGGGCCTCGGCAGCGGCTTTGGGGGTAGCTATGGGGCTGGCTTTGGGGCTGGCTTTGGAGGTGGCTTTGGAGGTGGCTTTGGAGGTGGCGATGGCATCCTCCCGGCTGGCGAAAAGGAGACGATGCAGAACCTCAACGACCGCCTGGCTGCCTACCTGGACAAAGTGCGTGCCCTGGAGGAGGCCAACACTGACCTGGAGGTCAAGATCAGGGAATGGTACAAGAAGCAGGGACCTGGTCCAGACCGTGACTACAGCCCCTACTACAGGACTATCGAGGAGCTCAGGAACAAGGTAGGATGCTGTGATTACCAAGACATCTTCACTAAAGTCACTTTTAAAAAGATGACCCTGCTCGTAAAAGCCGAAGGGAAGAGTGTTAACAAATGACAGGTAATTGGTCTGTGATGGGAAAACAGAAAGAGCATGCTTGGAAATCATAGTCATAATTTATGAACAGCAGTTTCTTGATCATGTCCTCCACAAGGCACAAAGATGGGTTTTCTACTGACTGTTTCCGTGTAGGGAGAAAGATGGGGCAGGAATGCAGAGTAAGGGGCTATCAGACATTGGTTCAAGTTACCTGATGCTAAAGGGTGCGTGCTGCACCGCCAGTCATTTCCTGCCTTTCCTCGATGCTACTTGCTACTTATGGCCCACGTATATGGTCCCTTTGCCAGACTCCTGATTAAGCACTCTGCAGGTAGGGACACGTTATCTCTTTGGCACTGTTCACTACTGAATGATATGCAAATGGACATGCTAAATCATTCCCTTAAATATCCTACAAATCAGATCTTTTCTAGCCTGATAGGAGGCTCAAGGTAGAGGTTAAAAAAAAAAGAAACTGCCGTAGGGGATAGTTGTTCTTTGGGAGGTGCAAACACAGACACGAGTGAAATCCAGGAGTCAGAACATACTGGGCTGCGGTAGGTGGCTTCAGAGGTGCTGAAGTCAAGTGTGTGCCCTGCTCTAAAATGCAGCAGATGAAATCATGGCCAAGCTTGTTTCTTTATTCTTAGCAGCTCTCTGGCTCATTTTAGGCAAAGGTCCTTGAGCAAAAGCACCAGAATCTGTCTTCCCTTCCTACCCTGCCATTGCTGTCCTCCCTCTGCCCACATTACTCATCATGAGCTGATTGCCTACTGGAGGTGACAGCATCCTTAGTAAGCTCAGGTTCCACTGGAGAGGATGGAGGTGTGGGCGGTTGGGTAATGACAATACCTGGTCTGTGAGAGTAAATGCCAGGGAAATGGGGCAGCAGCCCATGACAGGCTCAGGGCTCAACCCCTGGGGGAAATCACATACCTAGAATTTTTCAGTTCTTTAACCCTTCTCTTGGGCTTCGCCTTGGGGTGAAGGTCTCTTGCCCTGATGCATAGAGCTTCTCTTCAAATTCCAGCTTATCAGGTGTGCTCTGATCTGGAGCACAGATACATGTGGAGGCAGAAGCTGTCTCCAGATTTGAGCAATGAAGGGCTGGGTCTTACAGAAACCCTCTGCTCATGATCCAGAGGGAGGCAGACCCTTCCCTCCCCTCCCACGCGGCAGCTGGGAAATTACCACATCAATATTCTGGGATTATTGCTTGGATATCCCCTGAAGCATCAGAACTCAGTGAGAGCTTTTCATTAGCTTGTGGCTACAGAAATTACTGCTCATTAAATGGCCAATCATTTTCAAAATCCCAGAACAAATATTTGCACCTCAGGTGTAATTACAAAAGCAAAACGATTCAGGCACACGGCACTCCTTCCTCCACCCTTTTTCCATCTCAGCCAGGCGGTTCAGCATTGCCAGACAAAGCCCAGAGTGCTGCCAGGACTCTGAGTGTGGTGTGAGCGCCTGGAGATGCCACTCTGGCAGGGGCGACAGGCTGTGGCATGTGTGCCTGCCAGTATCTTCACAAGACCAAATCAGTGCCAATGAGAGACTGAGCACGAGTACCCTGTCTCTCTCTCTGCAGAGTCTATGTGGAAGTCCAGCCCAACGGGCAGGAGGTTCAGTGCTGCTCCAGTCCTTCTGGATGGGAACTCAGGCAGCAGCAGGCCATTTTTTGGAACTACTTTTTCAGTCTTTCACTCTCTTTTATTCCCTCCCAGATTCTTGCTGCAACTGTCGAAAATGCCAACATCGTCTTACAGATTGACAATGCCAGGCTGGCAGCTGATGACTTCAGAACCAAGTAAGTCCAATGCCTTCAAGAGCTCTAGTGAGAAGGGAGGGAAAAGCCAGTCTGTTTAAGGCTCTTCTTTGCTTTCTGCAACTGAAGTTGCTCCACCAGGTCACTGCTCACTAGAAGAGTAACATTTGCAAAGAGTACATCTCTTCCTGGGTACAGCATTATCTTGACATTCCTGCACTGCAGAGAGCTGTGCACGCACATTTAATAAAAGATGGTTGGCAGAAATACGCCAAGCTGGGGAAGGAAACAAGAAGAAAAAAACCTGTATTAGCTGGGCTCCACGGTGCAACTGTGTGTCCCCCCCGCAGGTTTGAGACGGAGCAGGCTCTGCGCCTGAGTGTGGAGGCTGATATCAACGGCCTGCGCAGAGTCCTGGATGAGCTGACCCTGGCCAGAGCTGACCTGGAGATGCAGATCGAGAACCTGAAGGAGGAGCTGGCCTACCTCAAGAAGAACCACGAGGAGGTGAGCACAAAGGCAGGCTCAAACTGGGACCTACAAATATACCTTGTGCCCAATGGAAAGTGGTTTGGTCAAATGTGCAGGAGTGTCTCTGCAACCAGGGCTGTCAGGAGACACTCGGGTGGGTAAGGGGGAGGGAAACAACCCTTTCAGACAGGACGTCCAGGAGGTCTGTGGCATTCATGTGCTGGTGCAAATAAGAAATTTGTCATGATGGGAATATACTGATTTCACTCTGATGTGTGTCATGTGTCTCTTTTGTGCCAGGAAATGAATGCCCTGCGCGGGCAGGTGGGTGGAGAGATCAGCGTGGAGATGGATGCGGCTCCTGGAATCGACCTCACCAAGATCCTGGCTGAGATGAGGGAGCAGTACGAGAGCCTGGCGGACAAGAACCGCAGGGACGCCGAGCAGTGGTTCTTCAGCAAGGTGAGCTGGCTCACCGGCAGTGCAGAGGGGCGCGTGGGACCTGAATCTGTGCCCACTCGCCAGTGCCATAATGGCATGGTTGTGCCGTGTTGCAGACGGAAGAGCTGAACCGGGAGGTGGCCATCAACACCGAGCAGCTTCAGAGCGGCAAGACGGAGATCACAGAGCTACGACGCACCATCCAGAGCCTGGAGATTGACCTGCAGTCCCAGCTCAGCACAGTATGAGGGGCTGGCTCCCTGCGGGGTGGGGGGCACGCAGGAGCGCAGGCGAGGGGATGCATGGGTGCTCCCATCCCTGCCACCCTCTGTCCCCCCCTGAACCCGTTCCTCTCCTCTGCACGCAGAAAGCGGCATTGGAGGGCACCTTGGCTGACACAGAAGCCCGCTACGGCACCCAGCTGGCCCAGCTCCAGGGGCTGATCACCAGCGTGGAGGAGCAGCTGGCTGAGCTGAGGTGCGACATGGAGCGCCAGAACCACGAGTACAGGGTCCTCCTGGACGTCAAATGCCGCCTGGAGCAGGAGATTGCCACGTACCGCCGGCTCCTGGAGGGCGAGGATGCCCAGTACGTAGAGGGGCTTTGCTTGGGAGGGCACATTGGGACGAGATGGGTAATAGACACAAAACGTGCTGTCTCAGGACTCGGTCCAATTGCAGGTTTCAGGGTTTGTCTTTATGTTCATACCAGCCACAGATGCCCAGTGGCTCTGTCCCTGGTTTCTGTTTGCAGTGAGATGCTGTAACAGGCACCTTTCACTGCTGGAAGGGTCAGTAGACCCTCTGCCCTCCAGGAGACACTGCGTGGAGCAGTAGTTTTAGCAATGACTATGAGCCTTTTCTGTTTTCCTCCTGCCTGAATACAGAGCCTGTGTAACAACAACAACAACAAAGAGATTGTCCCTAACTTATTTTTGTTTTTCTCCTTCTCTTGTAGCATCTCTTCCCAGTACTCCTCTGCTATGTCCTCACACTCTGGCAGAGACGGTAAGAACCTATCTTGCTACACACACTTATAACGAAGAGCTTTGAGACCTGCTTTTAGAGCAGCTGCCAGACTGATGGAGTCAAAATCACTCCTCGGGCGTGCTGTGCCGCCTTGCTGGCTGAATCAGTGACAGCAGTTAAGAGAGCTTGTGTGCATCTTACAACTGCTAACCACAGGAAAAAGCTGTCAGGAAGGGAAATATCTTGCGCTCGTTTACCACAAGAATGATTTGCCCTAAATGGGCCTTGTGATTGAGCAGCCAGTGTTCTAGCTTTATACAGACCTGAAAAATCAAGTGACACCACACATTTAAGCAGTGTGCCTTTTGCCTTCTTGAACCTTCCCATCAGCCTGGCTCTCCCTTCTTCCTAGTCAATGTAGGCTTGTTTAAAACAGTGTTTTCCAGTACTTTGTGGAATTTCTGACATCTTCCTGAAGAACATGCAATATCTGATAATATGTTAAGAAATCTCTCTCCCTCCTGCCCCCTGAATAATTGTCCTCCTCTTTCCTTTTGCAGTCATGACATCTTCCCGCCAGGTCCGCACAATTGTTGAGGAGGTGCAGGACGGGAAGGTGGTCTCCTCCCGGGAGCAGGTTGCACTCACCACTCGCTAGGAGGGCCAGCAGCTCTATGGACCCTCGACCCCAAGCTCAAAAGAGCAGCGAGCTGAACCAAGCACTGTCTGAGGCCGTATGTGGTTGGGTCGTGTTACAGAAAGTAGTCTGCTTCATTCATCTGCTCCTCCTTCCTGCTTTACCCTAATTTCATGCGGGTGCCATCATGCACTCTGTACACATTTAATAAAGTTTTTTCCTCGTTCATGCAACTGCAGACTTGTCTGTCACTGATACATGATCTCTCAAAGCCTCAGGGTTGTGTGTTCATGCCAGGGAAAGTCCTAAGTAACCACAAGAAGCAGCCAGTGAGAGGAGGGGAATAGAGGGATATGGGTTCCACCTGGAGCAAAAATAATTTATGGCAGTTTTTTCTACTGAACTCATTGCTTGTAAATACATGGGACCGACTGAGACATAAACCAGATAAGTTTGATACAATATGAAGGCAATGATGGAAGGATGATGTTTGAGGTCTCAATGTGCCACACAACTCCTAATTAAAGCCAACAAAATAAAGCTCAGTTCTCTAACTCTTGGTATCATAAAGAATCACTTTCTCCTGTAAGTAGAACTTAAATGACTTCAGCAAGACTACGACTGTCATATGTACCATTCCGAGACATGAGCACAACACCAGACTGGTAGGCAAATCTTATACATACATGCCTTCTGTCTTATTTGACTGCCTTTAAATCACACTATTAGATACATTGTACAAAAAACTTTATACAGGTCTTTTCATGCTGCCTGAGGGCTGCACTTAACAGGTTCTAAAGTAACCATTGCTTAATCCGCAGAGGGATGAGTAGCAATAACTTTTTTATCACTATAGCATCCAGTAGATCACTGCTAAAATCCTTCCTGAAACACACGAGCTAGTTATCGTATGTCAACAACGTCTGCAGGCAAGCTGCCATTCAGGATTAGGTGACGCAGCTTGTGCGCTGGCAGCCAGGTACCTGACCTGCCTTTGCCCACTCATTTCCTGGAGAGTGACAGAGGAACCAAAGGATGCTGCACTGGTCGCACATCCACTGAATGTGTCTTGTGGGCTACATAGGAGAGGAAATAATTTTAGACCCAAAAGCCTGATGGAATCACTTAGATCCAACTTCATACTTTCTAGCCAGTGGTACTTGGGACCTCTATCCAGTCTTGGACCGTGGCCTCATGTTCATCACCCACCTCAAGAATTTGGGCCTTAGACAAAGGGAAAAGGTAATAGTTTGCAGTAAATCAACTTCCCTTTGCTTATAATGATGTACAAGGGGCTTCTGTGGCTGAAGTTAAGCACGCTTGTCTGTTGGATTATTATTGATGATTCATTCTCCCTCAGCCTCCACAAAGGCATTATGGTCCTTATTGAACAATTACAAAGGTATGCTCCCTGGCCTGAACAGACTCTTGAAAAGAGCTGATGATGTCATACTGGGCATGACAAGACAAGCAAAGGAGACGGAAGGTGATCGAAGAAGTGGGGAACCTGCCAGGTCTTTCCAGAAAAGGGAGTGTGAAGAGATGTTATCATTCTGTATTATTGTTTAACAATTACAGAAAAGGGTAGGAAATGAAACACAGACCAGAGTGCGGAGTTCATTGACTGTATAATGCTGTTCTCTTTGCTGGAATAACAGACCTTCCTTGCAGAAATAGGAAGTCTTCCAAGCCAAGTGAGCTAGAGCCATCTCAAAAATAAAAACTAGATCAAGCAAAAATGTACTTTAGCATCAAGCTGTCTTAGACTTTATGGCAATGGGCAAGGTTGCAGGCTGGAAATTCTGATTGAACAGCAAATGTGCAATTTTTTTTTTTTTTTTGCCATCAGAAGACAGTTATATTTCAGTTGTAAGTGGCAGTTTTTTAACTCTTGAGCCATCTGTAGCATGCCCCAAGTGTATGAATACAGAAAGGCTTTCTGAAAACCGCAAACATTATGGATTAAATATAAGTAGGAGGCTAAAAGAAGATGCTAGTCCAAGAGTATCTGGCTGTGCTGGCAGCACAGTAAGGCATGGCCACTTCTGCAGCCAAAAGGACACAAGGGAGAGATTTATCAAGCAGCATATTTAATTATATTTGATATCTGTCACCCAGTGCTGAGATACCCATTTACATCTGTCAGCAGGAGCGGCCTGAAATGAATATCTGAAAAGAGCTGGGAGAAGAGCTGGGAGAGCTGATGGAAGGCCCAGGTTTGTAATCAGTTTATTCAATTCCACTGGGAGTATCTTATCAGGAGTTTTCCTTATTCACCAACATATATTTGCATCAATGAAAAAGGCTTAAATTCTGTATAACCCTATTACCACAAACAAAAGAGAAGTCCAAGCTCAGCACAAGTAATCACTGTGTTACATTACAGTACTCTCAAGAAGGAAAATACCTATTAGGCAATTTATTTTTTATTATTACTCTTTGCTACACACAGTTTGTATCTGTGAAACATGGACAAATTATCACATCCAAGAGATGGAAAAACACTGGTTTTGGAGAGCATTTTTCAAATTTTCTGCAAGATGCAAGCACAAGAAGAAAAGTCTTGTTAGGATTCAGCAAGGAGTTATAGAAGCAAGTCCTCAGCGAATAATGCTGAAACTTTAATGGACAACAAAACAAAAAAGGAAAACCAAGAATGTCCTTGAAAGGTATTTCATCGGCTGAGACACAGAGAGAAATATGTAGGATGTGCCAGTGTCAATATATAATAGCAAGTATACTTACATACAAGAATAATACTTAAAATGAGTATCATGTTTCCCATCTGTAAAGCTCTATGTTTACATCAGACAGTTGTTTTTACAGTGCCCTTGAGAAGGAGGATTACTGTCATTATTGTTTCCATCCTACAAAGCATGAAATTGAGACTTGGAGAAGCTGAACGATTTGCCTAGAGTGATTTGCAAAGCTAGGATCAGAACCCTGGAGCATCTGCTGTCATCAGTGAGGTGGAGATGAGTTTTGGTACAGCCAATAACACACAGAAAAAAAGTGGAATGACAATTACATCAATAGGTAGATAAGCAAATGTTTTGTAAATAGCAAATACAAGAATTTTCCATAGGTGAAACACTGAAATGTAGCTGACAATGAGCAGACAGGAGCTAGGGCTGCTTGTAGTTCTCAGTCTACATCAGGGCCTCCTGATAAGGCTCTCCAAGCCAGAGGCCAGCCCTGCACAGGCTGGAGGGACATACACAAGCCCAAGTTGGGGTGCTTTGGATGCCAGACAGTGTCTGGCTCTCAGCTTCTCTACCCTGACACTCCCTGGTGGTTGCTTCAAGCCCAAACCTGAGCTTGGACTGGCAGTCATGTGGGGTGATGGACAGCAGCTTGGACTCCAGCTGGGACTCAGGGTTCAGTGTTGTGTCTGAGTCACCAAGTCTCGAGGGAAGTTCTCTTGGACGTGAAAACAGCTAGTGACTCAGGGAATGTTTGCAATAACGTGAAATGCTGGATCCCCTTCTTGGGGGCACATTATACTTTCTGTACTTCATATGCATTAGCTTAAGAAACAGTCTTAAGCTTTAAAATATCCCAAGACTACCAAAGGACTTCCCTCTAGGGAAATCTAATCTTTCTTTCTCATTTCCATTGCCCTTTTGCATCTGATAATTTTGTGCAGTAGAACAACCCTTGGGAATAATGCCACAGTGCCCATCCCCTACCACCATCCCACTCTCCTTTATAAAGCACAGTACAAGACGCAAATGTAAAGCTGAAGTATAATTCCTTTCTACTTTACACAAAGCTCATTAAATGGGAACAGCACCTTTGCCTAGGGGAGGCTTTTCTGCTCATTTGTTACTTGAAGTAATCATTTTTCCTTGTGAGGCCTGCACTGCTGTTTCTGAAATGCCTGCCGGGAAATCCTCGAATTCTCATAAGCCATCATTTCCCTCCTTCTCTTACTCCCCTGGGGCACCACGTTGCCCGCGAGGGGCTCCCAAGTCAACTGAGGACGGCTCATTAGAGGTGTTGCCTGTGGCTGGCTACAAGGCTGTGGTGAGCAAATTTCCATCTGTAGATTGCAGTCTGGAAGTCAATAAAAGTTAATTCTGGAAAGAGCCTTCCATTATGCATGTAGATACCATCATTAGCAGATCTCCTCATAAAAAAATGAAAATCTCTTTTAATAAAATGAGTACTGTAACTGCTGGCAGATCTTGAGGTATGCTCTGGTGTAAAAGCAAGAGCTGGTTTTAATAAAAACTTCAAATTTTGGAAGGGAAAAAAGCAACCATGAAGAACACACAAATCCAGTAAAATCAGGAGTGAAATTATTATTCTCCTTTACAACAGCTGTAGAAATTCTAATGACCTTTGGCTGCAGAGATCTATGGTAAAGTATGAAGTTCAAAAAGTAAGAAAGAAACATGGACATCTCTGATTACTTTTCAATAATTGAAAAAAACCCCACTCAGTAACATTTCAATTTTTCTCATTGAAAAATGAAGGACTATCAATTAACTGCTGCTGGGCTGCTGGGCTGCTGGGCTCCATGGCAGAGGTGCCTGATCCTGACCATGCCACAGCTTCCGCTCAGGATCTTGCCACCGATGAGGCATGCCATGGTACCATGGCACAGGCTTCACTTGCCAATTATGGATGTAACAAAGGATGGACATACACAGAATCCACACCACATTTAAGGTGTTCTGGATTTGCAGTGTCAAGTTAAAATCAAGACTAATGAACTTTCCCAAATGGCATAAGCAGTATTTCTGAAACAGGCTGCACCTGACGCATCCTTTATGTGATGTGTCCAGGTGACCTGGATGCCAAAACCAATGCTGAACAACACAGGGGTGAAAGTCAGCCAATATTAGCATGGCTGTATTAATATTATTAATAAAATGAAAGATTCAGATGACAAAACATTTTAATTATTTCCCTTCTTCCTCAATTCAGCATTCCAAGACTAAAAAATAGGTTTAATATCTTTTTAAAAATGATCTTTTCTAGTGTTTTTTCTAAATTTAACACATTTCCCCTAGATTATTTGGAGAATTTCCATGGTGCTGGTTGGAACTGGGTCAGAGCTATACAGAACCCAGCTACTTCTGAAATTCTCTGTGTTACTGTTTTAGAAATATTATGAAACATCTTGTGTGGCTGTCCTCTCTTGGCAGTGAATATTCATAGTTAACTGCAACATTTGGTACTCAGGAAATATCCTTTTCTCTTTTATTTTGGATAAATATTTGAATATTTTGTCTACTCTCAAAAGCAGCAAAACAAATACCATGGGATCTCCCCTCTGAAAGGGGGTGTTTTGATGCATGCAGGAGAAAGAAAAGTAACAAATAGTCACTGGTACACTCAAGTACACTATTCTTTTGTGTTCTCCAAAAGAAGAGCATTTCGAGGTCTAATGACCCAGACCTTGGCGGGTTCTCACTCAACTGACAGCCACGCAGAATGGGACAGACCCTTGCTGCAGTGCTCTTGCAGACAGGCAGCACGGTCCAGGGTGGTCTCCTGGCTCCGGTCCCAGGGACTGCAGGGCACCTGAATGAGGGGGCACCCTCACTTCTGGTCACAAAGGGGTTGAACAGGGTCTGTCAGACAGGACAGCTTTCCCACAGCTTTCACTTTCCAGGTAGACTCGCCCACGTCAGGGATGGATAATTGCTATGGTGTTTCATTCCCCGGGCACTCTCGGGTATCGTCATTTTTTGTGTCACTGTTGTTTAGCTGTCATCACAGGTCAGACCTGATGATTCAGGAAGTAACATTTTTGATGTAGTTTTGAAACACGCTTCTGTTAACCAAAGCATCTTTCTGTTGTGGGATTTCTGGAGACAAACGCCTTTGGGGAAATATTTCCAGCTGAAAAAAAAAACAGTACTAGCCAGGTCACAAGGAGGAAGAATAAACAGCCCTACTCCAGTGGCAACATCCACAAGGAATGGTATAAATAGAGGACTATGGGGACAGAGGGATCACAATCGGCTCCCGCAGTGATCTGTGCAGTTTGCCTTGGGCTCCGAGTTGGATCCTTGCGCTCTCACTATGAGCTGTGCCGTCAGGCAGGTCGTTACTGCCTGTTCCCAAGGCAGAAGCAGCGCGGGCAGCTCTGCAGCTGGTAGTGGAAGAAAGGTCTCCTCCGCTTCCTCAGGAAGACATGCTGCCTATGACTTAGGTGGTGCAGTTGGCAATTTTTCTGGTGGCAGTTTAAGCGAGGGATTACTTGGGAAGCAGCTGAGTGCCGGCAGTGCTACTGGTGGAAGCTTTGGAGCTACCCAGAGGGCTTGTTCTACCCTTGGATTCAGCAGTGGAGGCATCTGCACTCGAAGCGTTGGTGGTGGTTTCACCAGGGCCAGCGCTGGTTGCGGTGATGGGATCTTATTTGCTAATAACGAAAAGGCAACGATGCAGAACCTCAATGACCGCTTGGCCTCCTACCTGGACAAGGTGCGACTCCTGGAGGGAGACAATGCTGACCTTGAGTGCAAGATCAGAGAGTGGTATGCCAAGGTAGGGCCCAGCTGCGAACCACGGGACTACAGCTGTTTTCATAAGGAAATCGAAGACCTTCAAAACCAGGTAAATAATTGTTTTTCAAGAAAATCCTAAGTATTTCTTTGGGCTTTGCTTTCACATGCGGATAGACCAGTGTCAAATGGCAGAGGCAACAGCTATGTCTCTGGAGGTGCAGATGAAGAAATACTTTATATGAAATGGGCAGTTTGAGGGAGGAGAACGCTGCATTTACAGAGAGCTGAAGTTTCAGCAAAGCCTGCTCCAACAAGCTGGCATGCAGGTTTCCCCACTGTAATGCCATCTAACTGATTAACAATCCCAGTGTATGGAATCATTATAAAATAAGTGGGTTGCATTACCCTGGGTAGGTGTTTCCTCCAGGCCCTTCTGGAGCCAGAGGAAGCTGCAAGCCCGAATCTCTCTTCTGCGTTTTCTTTTCCAGATCCTGTGTGCAGCCATGGAGACTAACAAAATCCTTCTGAATATTGATAACAACAGGATGACTGCTGATGACTTCCGAGTGAAGTGAGTATGGTCCTGTACTGGACTGAGGGGTTCACACTGCCCGTGGAAGGGTAGGTGAGCAGTAGTGATGGGGAAATCCTAACCCTTTGCTTGTCATGCTGCCGTATTAAAATGCAGATCTCTGTGAAAGACGTGGATACCATTGACAATGTTCATAGCATTGTGTGCCTGAAGTGAAAGAACTTGATCCTAAATTATTTCCCCACAAACTCAACTCAAAGGCTTGCCATGGTTTACTGACATGCTGACCTTTCTTTGTTGGCTGTGGCTTAAGGTACGAGACTGAATGTGGTCTCCGGCAAAATGTAGATACAGACATTTGCAACTTACGCCCAGTCCTGGATCAGCTGGCCAGCTGCAAGACCGACCTGCAGCTGCAGTGTGAGGCTTTGACTGAAGAGATGTGTTGTCTCAAGACGAACCATGAGGAGGTTAGATTGCCCCTTACTCTTAGAGAATTAAGAAGAAAGAAGAAGGGAAATCCCCCCAAGTGTCAGCATTACTGATATGGTGCGTGTATTCTCTGCAGGAAATGAACTGTCTGAGGAAACAGGCGACCGGAGATGTGAGCGTGGAGGTCAATGCCTGTCCTGGCCCAGACCTGAGGAAGATCCTGGAGGATCTGAGGTGCCAGTACGAAACGCTGATGGAGCGCAACCGCAAAGAGACTGAGCAGTGGTATGCCTGCAAGGTACTATATACATGCAGAGCTGTACCCTACTCTACCTGTTGGGGGGAAAGGGAAAAATGAGAGATTAAGAACATTTACTGGAGATGTCTTAATATCAGCAATTGTGTCACAGATGTGCTCAGCATCTAATTGTACTGCCCAATTTCAGTGTTCTTCTGTTCATGGCAGACGGGCCACTGCATGGTGTTACAGGGTCACAACGGAATAAATGGGGGGGCTTCAGATTTGGAAATACTCAAGTGCACTGCAGGGCTTGCACACGCAGTGTAGTGAAGCCCCTGCCACAATGCGATGCTTTGGGGAGGTGAGGAAAGGGCTGCTCTTTTCTAACTTTGCAGGTGGAGGAGGTGAATCTGGAGGTCATCACAAGCAGCCAGGAGATCGAGTCAAGCAACAAACAGGTCACTGAGCTGAGACGTCAGCTGCAGGCCTTGGAAATCAATGTACAAGCCCAGCTCACCATGGTAGGTGATGCCACTATGATTCACATCTCAGACTCCCCAGCTCTCTTTAGAAAGCCATATGACCAGAGTCATACCTGTAACCAGATGGGCTAAGCTTGCAGCATACCCAGGTACCTTTATATTGTTTCCATTCTCAGAAAGAAAACCTGGAATCCTCTTTGGCGGAAACTGAATGTCGCTACAACAAATACCTGGCTGAGCTACAGAATCAGATCTCCTGCGTGGAGCAGCGCCTGGCTGAAATACGAGCAGAAATGGAGTGCCAGAACCAGGAATACAAGACCCTCCTGGATGTCAAATGCCGTTTGGAGCAGGAGATTCAGACCTACCACTGCCTGCTGGAGGGGGGACAGCACGACATCATGTACGCAGACTACAGACAGACCCGGGCACTGTAAAATCTCTATGCTTTGACTCACAGGGATATGAAAATTTGTGATACAAATGGTAAAAGCAACACTGTGGTGAGGAACCAGTACTGACCTGTTACCAGACAGGGCCTCTCAGCAAACCACAAGGCATTTGAGGATTTGGCTCTGATGAATGTCCAGAGTGCAAGCCAGAGACCATTCCTCTAACTTGGGCCAGTGAAGGCGGCTGGGAGAGGCCCCCAGAGCTGTCTGAGCCACCTGAGCAAGGTGCAGCATCACAGCTTGTTGAAGGGCGGTTTCACTGTGAGCTGGGCAAGGTTTTTTATTAACACTGTCATTTAACTGAGCTTTATAGGCTTTGCCACAGCTAGACAGGATTAGGGACTGGCAGTTAAATTAACTGAAACAATAAATCATCTAAACATTTTCAGTTTCACACAACAATTTTAATTAAAGTTTTGGGAAATTTAATTTGTATGCAAAGCAGTTGGCTCTTCCCTGCCTCCCATTGACTGAGATTTTGAAACAGTGAGCCATGCTGTTAATCTCATAAATGGCTGCATACACACATAACCAGCCTGAGCACCCACCTGCTCCATTAGTTTGGAAAAAGAGGTATTTTAATGGTGGTGCCTTGAGGTGGGCTCTCCTGGACTCTCCAGTCCTAAATTAGTTACATGAAAAATCAGGTTTTGTTCCAAAACGCCAGTTACAATGGATGAAATGACACTGTCAGAGCTTGTCTCAGAGCCTCTGGTAATCCTGAGCGTGTCGAGATGGAAAAGCAATAGCTGTCAACAGACAGGCGGGATGGAGGGTGTGCTAATTGTTGTTCTTATGACCCTCATGGTTCGAAGGGGAAGTGGCCAATAGTGACTGAAGAGACACAGCTAAAGCCAATGCTCCAGGTCACGGGGCAGATCTCCAGGGCGTGAATGTCGGGGACTGTGGTTACCAGAGCTGTCTCCTTTCCACAGAGGGCCAGTGGGAAGAGGAGCCCCTGCAACATCAGCTGGAAGAGGCGGTGGGCTTAAAGCCAGCCTGTGTCAGCCATGCCTGCCCTAAGCCTGTGCTCTCTCGGTGAGGATGTGTAAGGTGAGGTGTCCTCTAGAAGCCTGTGAGTGTGACTATGAGCTGCTTCTTTAGTCCTGCTATGTACCTGGGGGAGGGGAGGATGAGACATCTCCAGGCTTTTCTAGGTGGTAGAGTACGGGGATTAATTAGGCTATGGTAGAAAGCAGTGGCAAGGGATGCAGCTATAGGGCATTTATAAACTTATGCATAGAAAATATGTTTGACACTGGGGGGGGTACTAGTAGTAAATGTGTTTATAAGACTTTCAGCACAACATGAAAATGAGGAACTGGGAGGGGGAATCAGTCACGAGTCTTTCAACAAGTATATTAAATTAAGCAAGCTAGGGAGAAGAGGGAAAAGAAAGGTCAGTACAAGAGCAAGGGGGATGCAAGACAAAGGCATGGTATGCAGACAAAACCCCTGATAAAGTAATACTCCCTGCTCTCCCTTGGCAGGTCACTGCAGACAACAGAGCTTCCCTGCCAGCCCCACTGCACATCCCCCTGAGGAGGTCTCTTGAAGAGCAAACCATTTGGAAAAAGCAAGGCAAAAATGACCTGACAGTTCTCAGTTCTGCTTATAGCACCAGTCAGAAGCATCTTTGCAGAATGGCTGCCTTCCTGCCACCCACGCTGCCTGCTGTCTTCATCCTCTGATGCTGCTTTGATCCGATCCCTTGTCTTCACTTGGGCTAAACTGTTTTGTGGTCAGTTGTCTAACAACTACCAAAGCTTGTCTCTAATAAAACTTTGCTACTACTGACACAGCCTTGAACCTGAGAAATAATTTCTACAAGTAAATTAACAATTAAAAATTGTTAAGCAGATAGAGTTATTGTACAATGTTGGTTAGAAATCCATCTTTGATCTATATCCACAAAGCAATCATTGCAAAGAAAAAGAAAAATAAGCAGTGTTCCCATCTGCTGCACTGCTGCTGAATTCAGTGGCTGTAGGATGGAGGGGCAGCTGCAGGAGGATGGAGGAAAGGGACCAGCTGATGCTGTGGAAAGGGACATTTGCTACTGGAGGAGGAAGCATAAGCTAAGACATGAAGTAGAAGGTGATGAGGAAAGAAACATTCAGGGAGGCTGGACAGAGTGCAGGGAAGGGGTTTCAAGGCAGTCTGACTGACAATCTTCTATTGAAAGAGACTTCTGAGTGAAAATCGAGTTTTCATTAAAGTAGGTGTGTGCTAATATAATATAATATAATGTAATATAATAATATAATACACAACACCTTTGAGTTATTATGAATATGCAGTAACAGGATAAGATCAAGAACAATAAGTTTTCCCAAATAATACTGAAGTGGTAATTTTGAAAGCAAGGCTCTGCTGGACTTGACACACCCTTCTGGTACAGGAAAACAATTCCCAGAGAAAATGCTAAATAAAGAACCTTTAAATGGATTTAAAAAAAAGGCAAACAGGAAGAACCAGCTGGCAACATGTGGGAAGATAAAAGGGTGAGACAAATTAATATGTGGGAGAGAATTTTTTTAAAAGTAAGATACAATAAACAGCCAGAAAAAAAAAAGAAGATGCTGGTATTTTATTACCACAGAGAAAGGAATTACTAAGACATTCAGGGACACAACTGCATTTTGCTGCTTGTGCAAGCAAAGACTCAAGATCCAGCCTGTCCCATCTCACTGGTAGTAGTGTCTAACAAATCCGTCAGACAGACATGAGTGGTGCTTACAGTCTTTGCTCTTTATTATGTGGCTCTGTTAGCCTTTTTCTGTAATGAACTATTGGATGAGGTTTGACGACTAACCTTATACAGAGGTCTAACATGAAGGCTTCTAACAAGAAGACTTCAGGGGATACAATGAGTCTGAATTAGTGTCCATTTCTAAAGAAAGAAACAGCTCAGATGTTTCTGGAATGACAACACGGGACAAGCCAAAGCTTGACCACACAGAGCTATTCTCTTGGCAAAAATCACAGCAAAGATGGGACTTCTGTTTCTTGCTCTGGGTCTTTGCTCTGCAGAAAGCCATGTCTGCTCCTCTGTCACCTCTCATGCCCTAAGCTTTCAGCTCCAAGTCACATGTCATGTCTGTATGACTGCACCAGCACAGAGGGCCAGGGGCTAAGCAATCCACGGACTGGCTCCAGCTGTCCCTTTCGGGGATGGCCTCTCCCCAGTCTCTGTCCAAGTAACAGACACTTGTTAGCCCTGTGGGGGTAATTGCTCTAACGAGCTTCTGGACAAGGCTCAATGTTAAATACTTTCTCTGCTAAGTTCTGTATCTCCCATTCCTGCAACACTAATTATACTGCACATTTCAGTATTATTTAATCTGCCTGAGTGTTTATGTAGCACCTCTGAGGTCACTGCATTAAATGCTATGCAGAAATAAAAAGATGCCTTCCCTGCCCAATGAGTTTATAACCTGGACAGTGATGGAAAATGATGACTGTGGAAACAGCACAGGAAGAGACGGGGAAGAGAAGATAAATGAAATGCAGAGGATGCAGTGCATGGGACAACAGGACAAGAAGTGACCTGGGACACTGACTGCAGGCAAACTTCTATCATATTCCACATATGCAGCCACTCACACGAGCACACAGTGCAGCTTGTAAGAGCTCGTTCTTTTCTCTTTTAACGTGCAAATCTTGTAAAGCAAGAATGAATATGTCAAAGACAAACAGAGACTTAGGCTGAAGGTGTAAGATTGGGAAAGGAATCTAAGGATAAAAAGAGCAAGGGTGGGTACCCCAGAGAGAAGAGGGGGAGTTATATCAGCACTCAAACTGGTAAGCAGAAGCTATCAGCATCACAACTGGTGGCTGTAGATGAAATGTACTGTGGTTGCTCCAGCAGATGTGGTCTGTGTGTTACAGAGAGAGCAAACACATGTGAATTACAACACCATCAGAAAAAATCCCTGAGGAGTGAATATACCAGAGGTTTAAGACATCAGTGAAGAAAGAAAACAAGTAGTTTTGCAAATGGTCAATGCTGGAAATCAGCCACGAGTTAAGGACTGCACTGCACAAGCAATTATACCTGATTACAGGCACCATGCATTTTTAATAGTACGTCATATTCTGATGTGATGTATAAACTATAATTTCTCTATAAAAGTCTATTTTATAAAGTATGCAGACAGGTACAGTCTCACTCACACCCATAGTAACTATCTGTGCGGTTTGTATTTTTGTTTACTGGCTTGTATAACATTTATAAAGAATTATATAGATGAGTAAATTCCTACTATAATCAAGCAGGAGATTTCTCAGCTCAGTACACTGAATAATATAATTTAAGCTGCCAGTATGAACCACATATTGAAACTGTGTTGAAATTAAGAGACATTTTAGTACAAATATGAAATAAAGATAAAAAGAAGACACTCTGGGGAGGCTCTGGCTGGCCTACACCTTTGGGTGCCTGTCTTTCTTGTACTGCTGTATGGTGTCTGAGCGCAGGAAGCACCTGAATACTCCAGTTCTGCTTGTCAGGTTCTGGTTTGACCCACGTGGCTCTGCCAGCAGGGACTGCAGGCTAAAGCCTTGTTTTTCATCCCAACCTGCACTGCACTCAGCTGTCCATGCAGGAGTGAAATTGCTGTAGTTTTGTTCACCCACCAGTATTCCCATCTGTCCTAATACAAATTCTCTGGTACTCTTCTTTGCCATGATAATCAGTAGTGTTTCCAGAGATGTAAATGCTGGGAAGTCTGGCTGCACTGTCATGGTCTGATAGGTGCTGGAAGGAAATTAAAACCCTTCACAAAATGAATCAGGGAAGACTGCGAGCTTCAGTAGGAAGAAATCTGTTTCTGCCCACCTCCATGTTCTGCTGAACTTCTACTTCATCACTAGCAAATGTTCAGAGGTAGTCTGAAGATGTGAACAGTCAGCAAGAAAGAAACTGACACAGAGTAATCACCTTGGTCTCTGAGGCGTATTTAAGACCTAGGATCATGCTGTTACCAAACTCATTGTGATAATTATTTCACTTGCCTTACAGGAATTTTGCTAAACATGGTGGTATAAACCAATGAGTCATTAGCCAGAAAAAAGTCATGGTCTGCATTTGAAAGATGGGAGCATGAGGTCTGGAGCCGGCTCAGTATCACATCAAAGAAGTGTTTAATAAGTGATGCCTAATGGCTATTATGCAAATTATTAATGGTAATTACAAGTGACAAGATAAAATCATACTCCAGTGTGGTTGCACAAACATCACTGAAGCAATGCTTATGAAAGCAAAGTTCTGTCAAATTAGACACACCCTTCTTGTAGTTGACACAAGAAAACATTATCAATTTTGATAAGTGAGCAGAGCGTGGAAGAGACAGGCTGACATTTTGCAAAAAGGCTGTGCACTGGGACAGTCACAGTTGCCATGGGACCAAACTCCACTGCCCACACCACTGAAAATGTAACGTCCTCCCACCTTCTCCAGAGCTGCCCATCACTATGTGTCAATATTTACACTTATTACCTCTTCGTCCACCTTCAGATCTCTCTTTCATAATGCCCACAAGACTTAACAGTGTTTGCACTGACATTGTGCTGAGACCACTGCTAATCACGCTGGCTAACAGCCTGTCACTGCTTCCTTTACTTCCATCTGTATGAAACCATTTGTTTCCTCCTGTCTTACATTTAGGTTGGAAATACTTTTGGGACATTTTTATGACTTAACACTTGCACAGTCCTTTCCTGTGCACTGCTCTGCACCAAGGCTATGCCCCTAGGGTACAGGAATACAAATAATAACAAAAGTGGAGGTAAATAAATCAGTTTAGTGGGGAAAAAAGCTGGTATTGATGGAAGTTTCAGAACAAGATGGTGGCTCACAGCTAGAGAAAGCAGAGAGCCATATAGCCAGCAAACACACACACGCCTCTGCCCAGTCCGTGGCAAGGTCTCAGTGCCAAGCCTCAGAGCCCTGACACGTTCGTAAGGAGCTGGGCAATACCACACTGCTTGGAGTGAAACTACCACGTGGCCATGCAAGCTGCCCGTGTGCCAGCAAACACAGCTGCAGCTATCCAGCACAGAGCAAGAAAAAAATCTAACTGGTTTTAAAATACAGTCTGGTTAGTCAGGGACTGGCTTTTGGATGCATTTGCTGTATCAGTCCCATGTTCCATGTCCCAGTGAAACTGGCAGGAGCCCAGTAAAGCTCCAAAGAATGTAATTATATCACAAATATGAGTACTTTGGAAGAATTATATGATCGTTTCTAATCTTCACTGGTAAAATGTGATTTGGTAGCCTGTGGACCTTTCTGCCAGGACACATGTAAAAGGTTGTACAATGCTGCAAACCAGTTTGTTTTGTGGAGCAAGACCTAATTCCTTCTTCCTATTAGGCAATTGCTGAAAGAAGGAGGTGTAGGTGCTTCTTGCTCACCCATAGAGAAATGTCCAATATCTGCAATGTCTCCTCCTAAACCTAAGTGAAAGGGAAAGAAAGGCAACCTTAACCCAGAGCACTGCTCTCTTTAGATTGCTATCAGGTAACTTCTTCTGAAAACCTACACAGCAGAAGCAAAGCTCCAAGCAATCCAGACATTATATTAATTTCTGTTGGCTCTTACAGCCACACCTGGTCTTCAATTATATTCCTCAAAATGACGGATGAAAGCCAGATTTACTCCCTATCCTCCTTTTTGCTCATGATTTTCATTATTGTGAGTCTAGGCTGTGTGGGGAGCATGGGGGATGTGTTTCTAGGGGGAGGATGGACTTGTATTTCAAGCACTGCAGTCTTAGCTAGGAATCTGAGCTCTGACAGACTCCGGCTCTGTTCTTGAGCAAGTTATTTCACTGCACCATAGGAATAATGAATATTCTAGGATGCTGCCAGCCTTGGGTAGGCGTCTTTTTATCATTTCTGATCTAAGTAAAGAAATAAATTATCTCATTGGATAATGGAGAGTCCTAACTTATGCTGGTGAGAAGACAATCACATCTATACATGCTTGGGGACTTTCTCCTACCATGGTGGCAGAAGCCACCTAACTTCCCACCAGTAAATGAGAGGTGGCTGAGCGTATGAGTGTAGGTTTTCTCTGCCCTTCTGTCTGGAGGTGATGGCTGCTCTCAGGGCTCCCTGTCAGGTGTCACATGCACCACCAAAGAGGATTTATTACAACTGCTCCTGTAAATATGGACATACTTGAGTCAAAGGTTACTTGTGAGTAAGAATTGCTTGGAAATTCCACCCTGTAGGGAACAGAAGCCTATGTCCCCTGGAGAGCAGAATATCCTCTCATTACAGCAGTCTGCTGCAGAAAGATACTTGCACTGGTGGAGCCAGTTCTCCGAACACTCCTCTGGCTATTGCTTGTCTGGTTTTGGAGATCGCGCTCCCATGACTGGCCAGGCTGTGCTAATGCCTGCTACTACTCTGAGAAACTCAGTTAAGAAATGCGAAAAGCTTTTCTCCTTCTAATTTTGTGCTCAGCACAATTTTAGTAATGGCAAGGACCTGCGGGATCGCATCTCAGTCCATCCAGGAAACTGGATATATCACTTACGGATACTCCCTTTCCTGTCATCTCTTTCTTTATCTATGGTCACCACAAATTGAGGCAGCATGGACAGCAATTAAAGTAATTGAAAAATAACTTCAGAGCAGTATTTCATACACTTCAGTTACATCAAGTCTGTGTAACATCTAGACACAGAGGACTTCCAACATTTACCAGGCCTGATCTTTGCAGACTGTGAGCAACTTGACTTCTTGTGTTTGCATGACCAGAGAAATATAAGACATAAATGGGGAACTAAACCCATGGGGAATTACCTTGGTGATTTAAGAAATCTCACAGTAAAGCATGTATTAGACCTACTGTCTGTCACTGAGCCAGGTGACAGACATCTACACCATGATATCCCTGGTCTTTTCACTACTACAGTCACTCTTATTCACACTTTTCAGAAGTGAGAATTTATATTAATTTCCCATTTTTGTTCCATGTACTCTACCATAGCATGTGATATAAAAATGTTTACTGGACTAAGAATAAAATAAATACAAATTAATAAAAGATAAAAGGCACTTTGATGTTATAAATACCAATGTTTCTCCTTTGTACATAATCGAGGGCAACTTTTTTTCTTGACTTGTTGTAAAGTTTGCATCATACAAAAAGCCGATGACTCATAAAACATTATTTTACTTTTTGGAATAAGCTGCTGACATGTAAAGTATCTTCCTTGTGAACTGGGATTTCTAGAGGGAAACTGCCTATGGGCTATTTATTCTTGGCATAAACAGCAAGACTAGCCAGCCCCGTGGGAAGAAGAAACACCCTATAGGTGACACCCCCTTTGGAAGGTATAAATAGAGATCTGCGGCAACAAACAACCTGCAGTCTGATTCAATATCAAGCTGTGCATCTTGCTTTGGGCTTTGGGTTGGATCTGCAGCTGTCCTCAAAATGAGTTGTAGTATTAAGCAGACACCTGGCTCTCTCAGAGGCAGGACCAGTGGTGGCAGCTGTGTTATTGGTGGCGGTGGTGGTGGTGGAGGAGCACGGATCTCCTCAGTCTCTTCTGGAAGATACACAACTTGCGGGATAGGTGGTAGCCGAGGGTTTTCTGGTAGAAGCTACTGTGGTGGTGTGAATTACGGCGGAGGACTGAGCACTGGCAGTTTGGTTGGTGGAAACTATGGAGGTGGCTTAGGAGCCGCTGTCCTTGGAGGATGCTCAGGCATTGGATTCAGTGGTGGCAGTGCTCGCTTTGGCGGTGGCATTGGAGGTGGCCTTGGAGGTGGCCTTGGTATTGGTCTTGGTGGAGGGGTAGTTGGAGGTGGTTTTGCTGGTGATGGCATTCTTCTTTCTGGTGATGAAAAGGTCACCATGCAGAATCTTAACGACCGCCTGGCTTCTTACCTGGACAAGGTGAGGTGCCTGGAACAAGAAAATGCTGACTTGGAGTGCAGAATCAGGGAGTGGTATGCCAAGCAGGGCCCTTTTTGTGAGCCACGGGACTACAGCTGCTATTATAAAGAAATAGAAGATCTTCAAAATCAGGTAACATCATTTCTCAGCTGCTTTCTCCCTTGTAAGCTTCTCCCACGGTCTTGGTTCACAACTTAATGCAGTGATTGAGAGTAACATTCCATTGTTGTAAAATGCTTTTTGTAAACAGCCATTAAGACAACTGCCTGTAGAAAGCCCTAGAGCTCAAAGGTAAAAACCTTGAGTGTTTGGACTGTTTCCATTGCTTTTATTCATCAGATATATTTGAAGGGCAAAATGTTATCTTCATGGAATACATCTGGATTGGCTCAGTAGTCTTTCTGAATTAGGTTTGTGCCAAGATGTTTGAATAGATATATGCCAAGAAAGCAGCTAAAAGAGAAATAAATGATGGATCGCATTAATTTGCCTGAATTATTATAATTCTGTCATCAGTCTTGCAGAATTCCAGTTAAATGCTATTTCCTTTTTTACAAGTTTACTCTTTCATACAGAATTGGGAAATATAGGACATCTAATTAAAAATAAGAACAAAAGGAGCATTACCATAACACATCTCGAGTATGCAATTTAAAACTAAAAATGATTCCAAAGTGTGTTTGGCAAAAATTCTAGGATGTCAACGCACAAAGAAGAATAAAGTGAAAAGAATCCAGGAAACAGACAGAAAGAGACACATATAATTAAGTCTTGAAACAAAGCTTTTAAACCTCTTATCCATGAAAGTAAGATTTAGATTTAAAAGGTTAGGTGGGTTGTGGCAGGTGCTGGACAACACTAATTATTCCTCTCTGACTGTCCGTATCTGAACCACGTATTTCATCATTTTAATGCCTTCACCGTACTTCACTGAACACTCACCCCTCTGACTGCTGCAATCCTCAACTCCCCCATGCCTGCTACACAATATTAAAAAAAAAAGAGAGAGAAAGAGGTTAGGTCTGGTAGCACCAGTCAATGGGTACACTTGAGCCTGAGGATACAGAGAAGAGACTTCAGGAGTGAATATTCTTTTTTCAGATTGTCTGCGCAACCATAGACAACAACAAGATCATTTTGAACATCGATAACAGCAGGATGACAGCCGACGACTTCCGAGTGAAGTGAGTACCCTTCAGCTGTCCCCCTCCTCTGTCACTGTGCTCCCACTCACAAAGTTGGTGAGAAGGAGCTCTCAGACAGGTCTCCTGTGATCCTCTGGTCAGGACAGGCTGGAGGCTATGCAGAAAAGCTCTTTCATCCATTGCCTCTAGAGTTGCCTTAATTAGTGGCAGTTCCAGGGTGGAAAATTTGGGACAACAAGATGGTTTTGAGCAGAGATTAGAGTTCTTCAGAAGGCAGAAGGGATCTGGAAAAAGGGAGCAAGCATGGGCTCACCTGAGCTGCCATTCTGGCACATCGTGTCTTTCAAAGTGGAAGCTTTTTTTTTCCTTTTGGAGCACAGAAATGCAGTGAGTGACACTTCCATCCTGGTGAAAAAGCTCCAGAGAAGGCAGACTGAGGGCAGATTTGACAGAGCAAGCCTCAGACTGCTTTTCTTAGAATCCTGTTAGGCTAGTTAGGAAAATACTGTAAGAAAGATGGATGATCAAATGAAAAAAAAAAAAGAGCAAATGGTGGTGTCAGACACTGACTACTCTTTCTTGCTTTCTTTCTCACTCCCAGGTACGAGACAGAGCTGGCCCTGCGCCAGAGCGTGGAGGCTGACATTAATGGCTTACGCCAAGTCCTGGATCAGCTGACGCTCTGCAGGTCTGACCTGGAGGCACAGCTGGAGTCGCTGCGGGAGGAGCTCTGCTGCCTGAAGAAGAACCACGAGGAGGTAGGGTCCTGCCCTTCTGGTGTCCAAAGTGTTAATTCATGCAGGATCCATCACCCTCCCTCTCCGTGGTCCCTACCCCTGGGGTGCTGGCTGCAGACGGGCAACTGGTTGATGGAGACAATACATGTAAACTAGGAGCTGTGAATGTCCAGCAGAGAGGGCCTCTGCCAGGGGCTCTGCTCTTCCCTACAGGGCAACTTAGCTCCCTCAGTTTTTTTCTTCTTTTTAAAAAATGACATGATCTGGGTGGTGTTTCCAGGAAATGAACTGTCTGAGGAAACAATCGACTGGAGATGTGAGTGTGGAGGTCAATGCCTGCCCTGGCCCAGACCTCAGAAAGATCCTGGAGGAGATGAGGTGCCAGTATGAAACACTGATTGAACGCAATCGCAAAGAAGTTGAGGATTGGTATGAGTGCAAGGTGAGTACATTTACGCAGCCCTGACTTTCCCTAGCTGATATCCAGGCAATGGCTCCACAGTGATTTATTATGTGTTAAAACCAGACAACATACTGTAACAGCATTTAGCATTGGTTTAAATTGACCAAGTGACACAGGGTATACTGCCACTCTGCATTCTTTTTATGGGGTGACGGGAAGTGCTGCATGTTGGTGAGACTTGAGGCAGGAACTCTTTACAATGCAGTAAGTAGTGAGAAGAACTGGACAGCAGTACTATTAGAAGAACAAGAGGAATGACGAGCAGGGTTCACACTCCATTAGGATGACAGAGAGTTCACCCAAACCTTTCTCATTTCATGTTTTTTGCTAGCTTCTCTGCTCTTTCCTTAATCTGTCTTACATCAAACATTCCCTGAACACCTTTATTCTGGATTGGTGATTTTCAGATTGAGGAGGTGAATCGGGAGGTTATTACAAGCGGTCAGGAGGTAGAGACGTGCAATAACCAAGTCACTGAACTGAGACGCCAATTGCAAGCCCTGGAAATTGATCTCCAAGCTCAGCTCAGCCAGGTGAGTGGTGAGCTGGTGTAAAGCTCAGCTGTCTCACAGTTATGCTTTGATGTAAGAATTTGTAGTTAAATGCAGTGTTTCTCATGCCTGTATTTGTATTGTGCCACATGTCACTCCTCAGAGGGACAACCTGGAATCCTCGCTGGCTGAGACAGAGTGTCGTTACAACAATCACCTTGCTGAGCTCCAGAGCCAGATCACATGTGTGGAGCAGCAACTGGCTGATCTACGTGCAGAAATGGAATGCCAGAACCAAGAGTACAAGATCCTGCTGGACGTCAAATGCCGTCTGGAGCAGGAGATCCATACATACCGCTGCCTGCTAGAGGGCGGACAGCAGGACCTTATGTAAGTAGGCTTGAGATGCACCAAAAGACAAAATAAAATACCTGCGTCCTGGGTATTTTAACATAACAGCAAAGTGAACAATAGGTGGAGGCTCTGCACAGCTCCTTCACCCTTACTGACCTGTTCAGGCTGCCTGGTAATCAATGGTGATAATCTGCTTCCCTACCTTGTGCCAGCCATTGCCACAAGAAGAAAGGTCACTGCAATATTTTGCCAAAAAGAAAACCAGACTGAGAGCAGCAGAGACAATGAAAAACTGTAGTTCTAGTTTATCTGTCATTTCTTTCACTAAAATGTTATTTTCCTGTCCCCTTAGTCAACAAGGAGGAATTGGTCAGTCTTCGGGTCTAGGAGGAGGAGTTGCAAGAACAAGTGGAATAGGAGGAGGAGGTATCATTAGAACAAGCCACACTTACACTTCATCTGCCCAGATGCCATCCTGTGCAGCTGCGGAGATACAAGGTAAAAACTGCAATACTCTACAAGATTTCCACAGTCTTCTCTATTCTAATGCAGCAAGGACAGGCAGCCACAAAGATCTTTCCCACGTAGCTTACAGGTGCTATTTGAAAGTTTTATTGTGAGGCTACTGGGAAATACATGACGGGAGGGCACAGAGGAGTGGCTACAACAAGTGCTTTCAGGAGCTGTGACTCTGCTAGGAAGCATGAGAACTGCAAAAAGGGAGGAGGGGGAAGGGGGATAGGAAGGAGAATGACAGAGTCAGCAGGCAGGCAAGCCACAGAGAATGTGGAGAAAGGACTGACATGAAATCTGGGACAAAGGAAAGAGTAGGAGAAAGGAGAAAGCAGAGTGCCCAGAAATCAGAAAAAAAAGCACGAATGGGAATACTGGCAGAAAACTACTAGTACTATTTGAAGGGGAGACTTCCAGCCAAACTAAAAAACAAAGAAAGAAATATGGCGACAGTTGGTCCAGGAGAATGAGTGTGAGCAGGGGCATTGTTCTGGCAAGGACCCTGATGCCATTCTCTCATCCAGATTGCTGCTGGTACAAAGTCTGCAGCTTCCGCCATTTGGCATTTTTATGTAAAAAGGCAGACCATGCTCCAGCTAGCTACAAATCCCATCTGCCTGACTGGCAGGCAACAATCAGACCTTTCCAGTAAGGGACAGTATTTATCTGAAATTCTAATTGAATTGGCCTGTGAAATGATCACATGTATAGAATGACAGTGTGGGAAAGAATCTATTTTTGCTATAAACAAAGTAATGTTTCCTTTGATCTTTCCAGTGCCTTGCAGAAGGATTTGTGATTAAGCAGAGAAATAAGAATATCCAACAAGAGAACCCTGAAGCAGAGCCATGGATGAAGAGAGAGAATATTTACTGTATGTCTCTGCAAAGAGCAACAAGCGTGCTCTTTTGTATTACTCAGCAATGCTAAGCAATGTGTCAGAGGGATAAGCAGAGCATTGGGCCACATTCTGCTTTATTTTGCTATTTGCTTTTTCCAGTCTGTATTGCTGTGTGTGCCCAACCACCATGACTATTGCTGGAGTTAACCAGTAGTATATGATCACTAATGTACCTGCTGGTGAAAAAAATTCTCTAATAAAACTTTGCTTCTGCCTGATGCAATCAAGAAACCTGTGTCTGGAAACTGCGTTCCTTTAGAAAATCGGGTGCTGATCCACGCACAAGGGTCACCTAAACAGGTCAGGATCATAGTCCACTGGGAACAAAGCTGCTTTGCCAGTGGGAGCCAGAGAATGGCCTTGCTTGCTGACCTTGCAGGTCTTGTCCGCCTCCTCATTGTCAAAGCCTGTAGCATACGTTGCCCGTTCCTGCATGACATCCTCCATGATCTACATAGACAGCCTAATCAGGCAGATGCCTGTGTGCTTGCCACAGAACATTGTGCTATAACACAATTTTAGAAATATTTTGAAAGTCAGCGATGGAACATCTGGAGACAGATTGCCTCGGCCCCAGTCTAGTGCTGACACATTTGGGCTGTGCCCTCTCATACTTCATCATCCAACCTGGGGACTGTGATTAGACTGAAGAGGAAATCTTTGTCTCCACAACTGATTCAATTTCTGCTGACATGGCTTATATTCTGACCTATCCCTTTCGTTTTATAGGAATCTTCCCATTGAGAAAAGGACTGAAGGCAAAAAGGTTTCTTTCTATCTGTTTTCACATAGTGACTGAGTCATTTACTGGTCATCCTTCTATTTCAAAGAGTTTCAACCTGAACATCAGGAACTGTTGAAAGATCATCTTTACATTAAACATAGCTTCTTTGGAGAATTGGAGAGGGCAGGATGGGAGCTGAAAAGGTGCAGCTCAACAGAGAATACAATGGAGAGAAAAGCCAGCTAGGGCCTTTGGATACACAGAGCCAGTATGTCTTAAACTTCACAAGCAAGGCAAAGATCACTCCCTCCTTTGGGCCTTGAACAGCAGCCATGTAGCTGATGCTGAGTCAGTTTGGACTGGCATGGTGGTGTGCATGCGTCCTGACACTGACCTGCCTAGAGAAGCGAGGGCAGCAGTTTGGTAACTGAGGGCCCTGGAGCACTTCTGGTGGGTGCAGCCATGGGAACTGGCCATGGTGAGCTTGCAGAGTCATTCTGGGTTTGGAGAATTTTCAGTTAAAAGCCATTATGACCTGGAGAGTGTTTTGAGGTTTAAATTGTCTGTTGGTCCTGAAAAACAAGCAGTGGCCGGTTTTACACGTCCACTCCACCCTGCAGGTTCACAGCTAAAAGAGCAGCACTGGTTATGGCTGCTGTTACTTCTGGTACACTGCGATGTGGTTGTTATAGAAAGAGTCATATTCACTTATAAGATGACCTGGTAAAGCAAAACTCCTGGTTATTCCTTTGCCATCAAAAGCTGGAGGTTATGGAACAGCCAGCCTCGGGGCGGGGGGGGGGGGGGGGCACTAGAAAAGGGTATAAAGGCAAAAACATTTCAGGACCATATATACAGCATAGTGTGGCACACTTTTTTAGTGTCAGCTCTTTTATATGGACACCAATTTCTCTTTTACTACAGAAACAGACTTAACACAACCTGAAACCTTCCAGGAAAGCAGCATCTCCAAGGCCCATAGGTAGCAAGTGTCTGAAGAATCTCAATCATTAATGTATCAGGGAGCAGGTGAAAGATGCCCTTCTCCTGCTGTAAAAGAACATGGAGAGAAGATGTCTCAGTGGTATTTCTTTTATTTCATCTACCAGACACTAAACCCAATAGTATCTAGGGGCTAGAGCACAATAAGAAAATGCAGCACTGGAACAGCTGCAATAAAGATTCAGAAGAGTGACCATAGGTAGAAGATTTGAAACTAAGACTCTAAATTGAGCCTTCTTTAAAGATCAGTTCCAGCCCTACAGAAAGTCCCAGACTTGATGCCAAAATCCCTCAGTAGACGTGTAAGGCCACTGCTTCACAAGAGATCAAAAGACATACTTATCATGGTTATAATGGGAAATTCCCATTGGTTGGACTCTTTTGTGTATATCCTGGTTGTCCTCAGAGCTCTGGCTGAGAAGTCAGAAAGCAAGTCTTTCCCTTTTGCTTTCCCGTTGTCTTCTCCTGCCTTGTTCAGTGCAAAGACCGACAGTAAGATAACCCACTGGTGCCCTTTCTGGCCTCAATCCTTCCCAACATACCAGTCCTCACACTCTCATTTCTAAAAATATAAAGATACTGTATTGATGCTCTTCCAGTTTTCAGTCTTCTGGAAACTCTAGGCAACCTACAATATATAAAATCTTGCCACTTTTTTCTGGGAGCCCCAGCTGAATCCCACCGGGTCTGGGCTAGTCTCCTCTTGTGAACTGCTACTGACATCTAGCTGCTCCACCTGATTCCCTGTATTCATATCAAAGGCCTTTCCACCCTTCCCACCAGGTCCGGCAGGTGCAAAGCATGCACTTTCACAAAGGAGCTGTCCTAAATTCCTGAGAGGTGAAAGAGACCTAATGACATGGCCAAAAGGACTCTAATGATCCAGACTTTATGAATATGCCTCTGGAAAGCCCCCGGGGTTGTACAGACTCAGCTCCTAAGACACTGTGATGTTGTTTGTGGACCTACAAGTTTGGGATGCATTTGGAAAGCAGCTCATGAGAAGGTAGCTTGTGATAAACAGTTCCCCAGCAGAAAACACCCTGGAAACAACCCATATATTAAAGAGTTGTGAATTATGGAGCTGCAAACCTTGGGCTGGAAACTACATTTCCATGAGATTTCCATATTTCTTTGTGCTAATGAGACAGACCCAGGAAGCTTATGAGTTCAAATAACTGAATGAAAATAGGAGGGAAAGCTTAATTTATTTTTTTAAGGTCTTCAGAACAATTATTAATTTTACCTTAGCGTAACTAGTACACCCATTTCCTGAAGACAAAAAGGAAAAATAGCAAGAAAGAGAGCAAGCGTGTGCCATGCAAGGATCCCGGGCAAAGGTGCCTGGTGAAGACCCACAGCAGAAAGAGATGGGTCTAATGGATAAAGCTACAGGCCCACAGGGGACCAAGGTATGTCAGAAGAGCAGGAGCCATCCTCTCTGCTCTCCGCAATAATTACCGCAATGAGCATGTAGACATCCTCCACTCCCACAAAGGAGTAAGTCATTCCATGTTTCTGCCTGCATTATTCTGATGTGCTAAAATGATAACTGTGGAGCAGAGGAAGGAATGTGCACTCACTCAGAAAAGATGGTTGCTGCAGACAGCTATTGGGAAACTCCTGAAGAATCATACGCAGGACAGGCAAAGCTTCAAGCGATGCAGTATTACATCAGTTTCGGTTCATTCTTACCACCACACCCTGACTCCAATTACATTCTCCAGTCCTAGTAATGAAATCCAGGTACTCCTTCCTATACACAATAGCTTTATTAGAGTTTTTGCCTAATCTGAGCTTTGGTCCTTTGTATTTTGTGACTGAGTGGAGCACAACTTAGAAGGAAGGACGGGCTGACATTCAGGCACTGCAGTCTGATACAGGAGACCTAAGTTCAACTGCAGACTCTGCCAGAGGCATGCTCTTTGTCTTTGAGTAAATCACTTTGAGCAAGTCTCTCCACATGTTTGTCTCCGGCCTGCTGGAGATATCACCAGAATGCTGCTGGGTTTCATTGTACTGGATAAGTAAGATCCAAAGATGCAGAGATAAGGGAAGGCATGTTTTCAACAGAAATAAGGAGAACAAGAGCAGTAACATGATCAGCAAATACATGAATACTGGGACAATTCAGTCCTCCACTAAGTGGGATTATTTACTTGCCAAATAATAGCTATTCCAATCCAGAATCCTGACAGGGAGTGAGGATTTGAGCAAGAGTTTGAGCTCACTTGTTCCCTGGTGAAGTAGGCTTGGAGAATTTCTTACAGTGAACGGTTAGTTTCAGAAAGCTGTGGAATGCCTGTGTCTTGCTCAACAGCCAGTAGAAACAGGTTCTCCCTAGAGAGAAGGCCATTGCTCTTGAGTCTTAGCAAAACATCTCATGAAAATGAGCTTAGCCTGAATTTTGATGTCAGAAGAGTGAAAGGATTCTTACCTTTTAATTTCTCTGCCTAGCTAAGATTTGGAGACATTAGTGATAGAGAAGAACCTCTGGTTTGTACAACGCATCTTCTCCAAGCCAGTGTAGAACTGTATTGGGCAACGATTGCTCTGCTGGCAATCAGCAATTCTGTCTTTATATTTCCTAGGACAGTAGTCCCAAACCTCTTATTAGAATGCAGCACATATTGACAGAGAAATTGCCCACAGGATGTTTCCACTCCCATTCACTGTTTCAAAACACCCACCCTTCCCCAGCAACGATCACTATCCATAATGATGAAAACTGTAGAAATATCTTTCACTGAACAACATGAAATATTTAAAGTACTTTTACCTTACTCTACACTCTCCACATAAAGAAACAAAACCTTTGTGAATTACTGGAGAGTCACAGTCATATATGAAGAACCTTTCATCCATGTCCATTAAGACATCACTCCACGGTTTCACTTGTCTCATAGCAGAGTGTTCTGGAGTTGTCATTTTGCCAATGGAGAGACTTAAAGGTTAATCTCTGTGTCTCTGATCTTTCCACAAAGTTCTTACATCATTCCTCATACATCGTTCGAGAGTCAAACTTCGTATTTATTCTTTCTTTTTCATCTTACATATTCCAACATCAGCACCTTGCATGAAAACTGCTTATTCAACTCAAAATAAAATGAAAATAAATTAATGAGAGATAAAGAGCTCTTTGATGCAATAACCTTTAATGATTTCTTCCTGGTATATAATTTAGGACAGTGTTTTTCCTGGCTTAATGTTGTAAAGTTTGCATCATAAACAAAAAGCTGATGATTCATAAAACATTATTGCTAATGTATTTTTGAAATTAGCAAGAGACATGTAAAGTATCTTCCTTGTCTACCAGGATTCTTGAAAGGAAACTTCCCTTTGAGAAATTATTCTTGGCACCAATGGCTAGAGTAGCCAGCCTTATGGGAAGAAGAAACAGTGGTGACACCCACTGTGGAAGGTATAAATAGAGTTTCGTGGCAACGGACAACTCGCAGTCTGATTTAATATCAAGCTGTGCATCTTGCTTTGGGCTTCTGCTTGCATTTCCAACTGCTGTCGCCATGAGTTGCAACATTAAGGAGACTATTACTGTGTCTAGCAAAGGCAGGAGCAGTGGTGGCAGCTGTATCATTGGTGGTGGTGGTGGAGCACGGATTTCTTCCTATGGGATAGGCAGTGGCAGAGGTTTTTCTGGAAGGAGTTACTGCGGTGGAGTGAATTATGGAGGGGGACTGAGTGTTGGTAGCTTGGCTGGTGGGAGCTATGGAGGTGGCAACTGCTATGGCAATGGCCTTGGTTTTGGCCTTGGAGGTGGTGTGGTTGTTGGTGGTCTTGGTGGCGACTGTTTGCTTTCATCCTGCGATGAGAAGGTCACCATGCAAAATCTCAATGATCGCCTGGCTTCCTATCTGGACAAGGTGAAGTGCTTGGAGAAGGAAAATGCTGAACTGGAATGCAGAATCAGAGAGTGGTATGCTACACAGGGCCTTTCCTGTGAGCCCCGGGACTACAGCTGCTATTACAAAGAAATTGAAGATCTTCAGAATCAGGTAATCCCCTTTTTTCAGTTGTTCCTCCCCTATTTAAAGCTTATTTCTGAATCTGTATTTAGAATCTACTGCAATTGTTAGAGGTAACTTTGGTGCTGCTAAAGGTCTTCACAAACATAAATTTTGGCAAGCTCCCCTGTGACACTGTTGAGTGTGGGTGCATATCAAAGATGCATGCTGCAAGGTGATACAGGTGGGATAATACTGTTAAAAAGGAAAAGGATGCTTTGTTACATTGTGTTTTGACTATACAATTATAAATATGATATCACCAAGTGTGCTCTGAGGAAATGCAGTGGTGTCAGCCCAGTAGGAAAAGCAAAGTAAAGAGAACTATAGAACAAGAGCAAAACATACATATCAAATGCTGTATCAAACAAAGCATTATAAATTCCAGGTGAGAAAAGTGGAGTATTTGAAATTGATTGCCACAGTGGCACAAATAGCTTGATATTATTATGTCCACAATGAAAGCTATGGCTGAACTTAAGGCTTAAAGATACCTTCCAACTGTCTTCCCTGAAGACCCTTAAGCCTGAAGCCCAGAACACACCAGCTTGAATGTCAGTTGAGATTTAATGTCTTAAGGAAGGTTCTTTAGGTTCACTTCTTTGTGAAGCATCTTTGGAACTTGCCTTCAGATCTTGAAACTGGGAAGTCCCTTCTCACAACTCTTTAACTCCCAATCTCTACACAGTTGATCTCTTTTCTTTACTGACTGTGAGTTAAGGAGGCAAAACTACCTCCTGCAACTGCTCTGCTCAAGGAACAAGGTTACTGAAGTAAGAAGGTAACAGAGAAAGGAAATTGTGAAGAGTTACTACCTAACTGCAATCTAGATAGACCTATAGAGTATAACAGCAGAGAGAAGTGAAACATCTCTCATGGTCTGCTCTTTTCCAGATTGTCTGCGCAACCATTGATAACAACAAGATAATTCTGGACATTGATAACAGCAGGATGGCTGCTGATGACTTCCGTGTGAAGTGAGTGCCCCTCTGTGTAGATGAGCCCTGTTGCCTCCTCCCTGCTCCTTTACATCTGATTTGTGGAGTCTCCGTGCACTAATTACAGAGACTTCAGACAAGTCTCAGTAGAACACCGCATTAGGACAGGATGGAGTGATGAAAGGCATTTTGCTCTTGGTCACCAGCCCTCCCTTAATTAGTATTCTTGGGTGAAACATTTGGCAACAGCGTTTGTTGGTGAGGGCTGGGGACCCACATTGCAGGGAGGAGTCCTTAGTGGTATAGTTGGCGCATTTCCATCACAGACCAGTGCAGATTGGGATCAGCAAAACAGAAATGCAGCTGAATAAGTGATATCAAACATACAGTGATCAGGAGCAGGAAAAAAATAGATGAGGAAAGCTTTCACATAACAGACATTAAGTGCAGTGTAGAAATCTAATAAACAGTGCATTCAGCTTAGACAACAAAATACAGTTTAAAGCAGGCAGTTGGGAAAGATTTTGCATAAACTGAGCACAGTTGAGATGTTACCGTTCTGAATTTCTGCTTTCTTGCACAAACCAGGTATGAAACGGAGCTGGCCCTGCGCCAGAGCGTGGAGGCTGACATTAATGGCTTACGCCAAGTCCTGGATCAGCTGACGCTCTGCAGGTCTGACCTGGAGGCACAGCTGGAGTCACTGCGGGAGGAGCTCTGCTGCCTGAAGAAGAACCACGAGGAGGTAGGGTCCTGCCCTTTCCCTAGGAGCACCATGGCCCTGACATAAAACTTCGCCTACACGAATGTGCTCTAAACTTAAAAGTAAAGATCAACCACTTTCATGCCACAGCTTTCCCATCAAACGCTTCTGGGGTTCAGACCTGTCTGCCTCGTGGGTGGTGTGGGAGCTCTGGCAGAGAGGTGGCTGCTGCTCTTGGGGCTGCGCTGGCACTGGGAGTGCCAGGGGGGTGTCTGTGAAAGTTGCTGCTGACTCCAGTGGATAAGAAAAGAAATTACCCAACAGATTTGTTGGGGAAACACTTGCACCATCTCCTAGTGCTTTTTACAGCCGTAGCTGGGAGGCACCCCTCACAGGGAGTGCTGTTCTTAGCCACCAAGCTCTGCTCTTCTATGTTGTCTTTCAAAAGCCAGTATGCATCTGATCTGGGTTATATTTTCAGGAAATGAATTGCCTGAGAAAACAATCAACTGGAGACGTGAGTGTGGAGGTCAATGCCTGCCCTGGACCAGATCTCAGGCAAATCTTGGAGGATCTGAGATGCCAGTATGAAACACTGATAGCGCGCAACCGCAAGGAAGTTGAGGATTGGTATGAGTGCAAGGTAAGCGACACACACCTGCTGCAAAACAAACTGACATGCACATTTCAAGGCAGAGGAGCATTTCAGAAAACAGACGTGGAGACAATGAGCAGGTCTTCCTTTACAGTGAAGCCCGAGATCAGCACTCATTATACGCTGTGTTCCACAGAACACACAGGCCCGTCTGACCAGTTTGTTATGTCCCATCTGGAACAGCAGCATTTGCCGCAAGGCCTTGTGGTGTGTCGTTGGAACTAAGATATTCCACATTTGGATTAAAGAGACTTAATAACCACGAGGCTAATGCAATTTGTAAAAAGAGCAAGCAGCTGAAGCTGGTGGTTAACGCCCAGTGCACAGAGAACTCGCCCTGCTCACTTCTCTTTTTGCTAGCTACTCACTGTATTCTGCTTCTGTAAAAGCAAGTCCAATTTACGCAGATATTCTCTGAAGCTCTTTATTCTGGATTGGTGATTTTCAGATTGAGGAGGTGAATCGGGAAGTTATTACAAGCGGCCAGGAGGTAGAGACGTGCAACAACCAGGTTACTGAACTGAGACGCCAATTGCAAGCCCTGGAAATTGATCTCCAAGCTCAGCTCAGCCAGGTAGGTGGTGAGCTTACTTTCAGCTGTGATGTGGTTACTGCTGGATTTCTTAGCATGAACAGCCAGACCTACCAATCAGCATGATGGTGGTGAATAGCTCTTTCATTTTTGGATTGGAAACCATAAACTCCAGGGTGACATTTAAATGAATGTTGTTTCTTTGGTTGTCTTGTTTATCAGAGAAATAATTTGGAATCCTCTCTGGCTGAGACTGAGTGCCAGTACAACACCCTCCTCGGTGAGCTACAGAACCAGATCACGTGTGTGGAGCAGCAATTGGCTGAGATAAGAGCGGAAATAGAGTGCCAGAACCAAGAATACAAGACCTTACTGGACGTCAAGTGCCGTTTGGAGCAGGAGATTCAGACCTACCGGTGCTTGTTGGAAGGAGGACAGCAGGACCTTATGTATGTAGATCTCTAAATCCACTACAGAATAAATGAAAATATCAAGGATCTCTATTACAGATTGGGAATCTAATATAATCTTTAGTCCATCTTAATGCTTTCTTTGAGATGAAAAAGTTGTCTCATGAGCAACTTTACTGTGATGAACATTCAAATCTGAACTAAATGGCACTCCTTGGGATCTGCAATGCACAGAAATCAAATCTGTTAACTGCTAGTTACAACATTGTAACTACTAGTATTATGTCAGCATTCATAATAACCTCTTTTCTATAGTAAGATGGGCGAGAACTGTCAAAATAAGAATTAATTGCAATGCTCTGCATTGCATTTCCATGCCAAAGGGGAGCACACACACAAAGCAACTCTGAAAGTGAAAAAGAATGCAATGTAAAATACTCTAACCCCTATAAAAGACATAGTTTGAGACTTTGTGTCATGTAGTCAGTCAGCAGTGTCATGTAAAGTTCTAAAACTCCCTATTCCTTTCACCAAATTTATCCCACCAGTCATGGAGGAGGAATCGGAGTAGGAACTGGTGTAGGAGGAGGAGTCATTAGGACAAGTCACACCTATACTACAACTTCATCTTCCCATTGCCAGTCCCAAGTCCCACCCTGCAAGACTGGAGATATACAAGGTAAGAGCCATGTTTTCACAGAAACAGGTTTTTTCAGTTTGTTCCTTTGTAATAAGGCCAGGAGACAACACATGCTCCTAGGACATGTTGTTGGTATCTTCTCAGAGAGTTACTATGCTACAGGTGTGATCTGTTACAATGGATCCAACCGCAGTGCAAAATTGGCTGTGTCACCAAGAAATAGTTTTAAAGAGAGCTCTGACTGAATATGAAGTAGCAGAAAGCAAATGAGAGACAAGAAGGAGCCGTAGAACTAAGAGGAGAAAGCTGGGGAAATGAGGCATAAAGAAAAGGTCTGCAAGCAGAAGTAAAGAAGATGACAGCCAAACAAGGCTTAGCAAGAGAGTCTTGAAGGAGTGAAAAGAAGAGCAAATCTGTAACTTTACAAGTGCAAATTCCCATTAAAACACAATTATTTAGGGAATTTCTGGGGGTTCCTGGGTCGTCTGCCAACTGCTCTCGTTTAACAGAGTGTATTCTTGAAATAAGGGCACTACACAGACAAAATTTTTATTTGAAGGATTTTATCTCTGTTCCAAGCAAATAATGTTGCTACATTTTTTCTCCAGTGACCTGCAGGAGAATTTGTGATTAAGGAGGAATGGGCTAGAAGATGACATACAGAGAAACCCACAGACAAAACAAGAACACTCAATGTTCACTGAACACCTCTATGCAGAGAAAGTAGAAGTAACTCAGCGATGCTTTGCCATGTATCTAAAGGGGCCTATCTGGGGCCACCTTTTTCTCTGTTCTGCTACTTCTGTTCTGTAATGCTGTAATCTCTAGAAGTTACTTGAGTTAGTCAGGATCACTAATGTACCTGCTGGTGAAAAAATTTCTCTAATAAAACTTTTCTTCTGCCTGATGCAATCAAGAAACCTGTGTCTGGAAACTGAGTTCCTTTAGAAAATCAGGTGCTGCTCTAGCGCAAACCACAAACTCAGGCAGGCTAGCTAGCCTCTGCAATGACCCCACCAGAAAAGCTGGAAACCCACGCACAAGGGTCACCTAAATGGGTCAGGATCATAGTCCACTGGGAACAAAGCTGCTTTGCCAGTGGGAGCCAGAGAACGGCCTTGCTGACCTTGCAGGTCTTGTCCGCCTCCTCATTGTCAAAGCCTGTAGCATACGTTGCCCGTTCCTGCATGACATCCTCTGTGATCTACATGAACAGCCAGTTTAGGCAGATGCATGTGTGCTTCCCACAGAGCATTTTGCTTAAATTCATTGCAGAACAACAAAGAAGGAAGTAAGTGGAGCTGGATCTTGTCAATGAAAGAACAGAGAGATCAGTGACAGAAATTTCCATGAAAAAGCAAGCTCAGGATGGAGTATATCCATGCACAATTACTGACTTAGCAGCCATCCCTGGTGTACACCTCCAGCTGCTCTCCAGATGTGTCAGGAATTAAACTGTGAGATGTGTTGGCTGCTGGGGAGTATGATGTCAGTCATACATGTCTTAACAGATGTGCATTGCGGTCATCTGGGGGGAGGGAGGTGTCTTCTGACCTCACCTGTCTTCTAGACTTCTGTAACGTAAGCACATCTGAGTGAGTCTGTCTCTCTGCAGAGCAAATCCCACCTCTTCTGTGTCAGACATCTGCCTGGGGAGAGGGACTGTGCAATACAAGTGCCTCTTCTCTTGGGTGACTGTGAGCAGATCTCAGAGCAGGTGCTGAGAGGACAGCATCCAAATTTTATCATGAATCTCCTCTTCTCTTGACAGCCAAGGGGTGGTTGGACATCCGTAGCTGTGCAGAGACACCCACAGGATGGAAAAAGCAGATGGCCTGAAAGCCCTCTTTACAGCCTATATAATGTGGCACAAACATTTCTCATACATAAACACATGTAAAATATTTCGGAGTCCTTTGATGAGAAATTAAAAAATATTTGAAGTATAAAAGCAAGTGCATTTCCCCAAATCCCACTCCTGAATATACCACCCACCTGGAGGAATAGCATTTCTGCCTCTGCTCACAGTCAGTTTATGCACTGCAATAAGCAGGGAGACAGGGACGGGGGGCAAAGGGAGGATGGCATTTTGGCTTTGAAGCAGAGAAGCAACAAGGCTGATCCCTGGCGGACAGGGCTGTGAGGAGCAGTGGGGATGTGGGGAAGGCAGCGCTTAGAGAGGCACCGCTGGCTCCCGGTCCTCGCCCGGAGCTGCCGCCACAGCGCTCCCAGGGCGGCCTCTCCTGGCTTTAACCACTGCGTGGAAAAGAAATGCAAGCAGAAACGGCTGACACCAGGTTTCTGGCTGATGTCCACCAGGGGAGGAAGAGGTTAATGCTAGCAGCACACGCACCTTCTCTGGTATCGTGCCAGGTTTGCCATGTTGCTCTTCCCAGACTGTGATTTCTCCCCGGCAGCTGCCACCACTGTACAAACCCTTGTACAAAATACAGTTCTGCGGACGTGCTGCTCGCTCCTCCCAGCTCAGAATTTCACCCAAACAGCATGAACCAAATCCTCCCTGAAGTGAGACGGTTTCTTATCAAAACTAAAATCCTGTGAATTTGGCATCTGAGTTTTCACTTTCTACTGCCATTGGCACTGGCATTTCCCTCTTGCCACCACATTGCCACCACATAAGGAAATCACAACCTGAAGCACTTGTGAAAATATTTATACTGGGTTGGGTTTTGTTGTTGTTGTTGTTGTTGGGGTTTTTTTGTTGTTGTTGGGGTTTTTTTCCCAGAGGAAAGAGAAATGTTTGCCTGAGAACACAGGGCAAAACTGGTAGTCTATCCAGTTTGTACAAAAACTCAAGCAAAAGTTTTTCATGAGCACTGTATTTGATGCCAGATAAAAACTTAAGAGGAGCTGGAATAATAAATTGTCATTACATGCAGATACTGCTTGTGCTGAAGAACAGAGAAATGGAGAAGTGCCTGGTAAACACCAGCAGACCAGACATCTTTGTAGTTTCCAGATCTCTCCATAAGGTGTCAGCTGTTCTTAACTGGCAGATCCAAACAAAATGCTGACCTGCCAGTCTCCTGCTCCCAAGCGCCTGGTCTGGTACAGTCCTCTCCTATTCTTGCTCCAGCCTACCCAAGGAGGGTAAATAGTGCATTATCGCAATATGTGAGACTGAGATCTGAGTCTCGGCTTAAAGTGGGACTTCCATTTTACTAAGATGCCAGGAGATGCAGATAAGTTTGGCTAATACTATCTGTGGCTAAATGGAAGCTGCTGTTCGACTATACAACAAAAATACAATAATATGTAGTTAAAATAATGTTATATAAAAATGTCATGACGCATACTATACAGTAATTTCAGTACTGTCCAGGGCCACCTGCACTGGACAGTCCTCTAACACACAGGAAGATGCAATTACTGCACTGCAGTGGCATGGGGAAGCATTCCCTCCTGCCACTGCCAGTCCCTGTGCCCACGGTGCCAAATGATACAGACACATTTTGTGTTTCACTACATGGGATATTTGGAGATGCAGGAAGAGACGGACATCATAGGCCCTGCTCCACAGTCTGCAGCCTGCTCTCTAGAGGGCACTCAGCTCTCACCGAGACTGCCGAAGGGTGCCCGGGGAAAGGCATGAGGCAAACCCAGCTCTGATTGCTTGGCTAATTTTCTTCTAACAGAAATACTCAGCTAAACAGATGAAGTAGTGTCTGCGGTATGTGCTGGGGAGATCCTGCTAGCTGAAAACACAGAACAAGCTATCAGCCCTGACATCTTGCTCCAGCTCACTCACCTGTATTCAATGGTCACATTCGTAGTGAGGCTGACATGACCTGATTTTGTGCGTGTGACTATTGCAGGAGACGACGCAGGTTTCCTCCCTGCCTCTTTGAAGACCCCAGCTGCGTTCTCCTGTGTGTAAGTGCACAGAATGGATGCCAGGCTGAAACTCGCTGCACCAATTTGCTAATACCTGTTTATGTTTCGCGAATGGCACTGGAATGTTTTGCATCATGTCATTAGGCAGGAGCACCGTGAAGCCCAGGCTCTCCACAGGGGTTGTAATTGTGTTACAATGGCAGAGATGCAGTTTAGACCCTTTGCTGGCAAAGGTCTTACCAATGAGGTAGCATTAACTGAGACCCCAAAGAGTCAGGTGTGCAAGAGGCTGTTTAGACCCCAAATGGAGGAGTTTCCAACCAAAGGGTTTGTACTCTAAAAGTCTCTTACAGCTCTGACTCACCTATTTACTGTTCCTATCATAATCACCATCATTCCATTGGGTGGTGGATCTTTTGAAGGTGCCCTTTAATGTTTCATCAGTACTAGTCTCTGCAATAACAATGAGTAACAGATCAAGTATAATGTATGCAAGAATTATTTTTTTTTTTCCTGAAGGAGAGATGTTTGCTGGATTGGATACTACTGACTACCCTTACATGGAGGGTAGCAGATCACCTCCCAGTGCTGCAGTCCAGATTTAACTGACAGGTGGGTGAATGTGCTGTGTTAGGACCATCAGACACAACGAGGATATGTTCCAGGGCTATTCCCCGTGACCACACATCTCGGGGTGTGGGCAGATGCCAAGACTTACACCCTGTCTTGCAGAAGAGTGCAGGAGAGGTGGGGACTTACCCTCTCGCTTCAAAGCAGATATTTTAAAAACCTTCACTTAAAAAAAGCCTAAGTATGTCTTGGCATGCAGGGAATGACCACATGCAGATGGTTTTCATAGAATTTCACTGAGCTCTAAAAACACACTGCTTTATTTTATTAGATGTGGCCATAAATATATATAGGAAGAAAGAAGCAGAATGAACAAGAGGTACTGTGTACTGTTCCACTAAGTAATGCTAAATATCTTTGAAGATGCTCCTGCTGGGCACCAGGGTTCATGACAGTTGTACAAACTGCTGTGGGAACAAACCAAAGTCCACTGGTTGAGTGTCCTGTCCCACTGCTAGGAGAAGAATGGGGCAGATTTTTTTGACAGAACTATTTCTAATTACAAAAATGCATTTAGAGAAAACTTTTCATTGGAAATAGTTGGAACTGACAACATTTTCAACGCCAAATATTTCTGGATGGAACTGCTGCCAGGCACCAACAGTTAGCGGGGGAAAAAAATTCCAAAGCACATTGTGCCCTCATTACAGAGTAAATAATTGGGAATCATTAGGTGGGAATTAGTTTTTGTTTAGAACTCTCAGTTAATCCACTATTAAAATAATAAACTTGATTGAGCCCTAATACATTTCAGCTAATCTGAATCATATTTTCTCAGATTATTCAGTTTTCAAACATCTAGCTTTTTATCGGGATAAGAAAAAAAAAATTGTCATTTAAATTTTAGTGGAGAGGAGAACAGTTTCATGCTAAGTGTTAGGCAGCTGGACCTCAATGGAAGGAAGAGCAGTGTACATCCTCAGAACAAGAAGAGTGTTCTCCCTCCAACACAGCCATACTTCAGGGACTGGGTTTCTTCTTTACTATGGAGAAATATTGTTCTATGGGATTATCTGGTGTTAAGAAAATTGCTTGATGATTATATAATGGAAGTTAGTTTATAATGTATAATTATGACAATGAGTCATATTCCCCAGATAGATCTTCCACAGTTTTTCTCTGTGTGGCAACATAAGCAAATTGAATTTTCCTGACAAGACCTGACCAAAAGTAGGAAGGATGGAAGAGGATTCAACACACTGAAGCACCAAAAAGGGTGGGTAACAGTCCGGTCGTACCCCCACAAATGTGCTCAGCAGCCTCAGCAGTTTCTCCCAAACACATGAGTCCAAAGGAAGTTGTAAATGCAGAGCTCAGAAAAGGTGCAGCCAAGGGAGCTGATGTGTGCTTAGCCCACACACCCATCACTGTGCCATCACCCCAGTCCACCACGGAGGCCATTTCAGCCTCACCCTTTACTGCTGCCACACACACCCCAAAGGAAAAAAGACTTAATTCTCTCCCAGCCTCTGTGTTCAGCCAACGCACGTCTGTGTTGCACATGATAATTCTGCCATTTAAGTGCACTGTGTGAATTCATGCCCACACTGGGTGAGCCTTTCAGGTTTAAATAGTCCATCATCCTCTTCTGGGCAGGAGCTCGTAACAGTTTAATCACAGGAAAAGGGAAGAGGCTTCACTGCAAACAACTATGGTGCCATCCACCCCCAAGGCATCTTCCTCCTCCTCCTCCAACCCCTCCTATCTTGGCTGTGACCTGATCATGTCAGTCAATGTGCAAGGGCAGGTTTTCCTGAATGCCAGTGACTGTATGCTGTCTCCATTAGTTATGCCCACTGCAAAAAAAAATCTGTTTCAAAACAAGCCCCATGTTTCATATCTCACCTTGCAGTTCAATTCACACTTTTTTTTATACCAGTGCGAGAGGCACAGGTGATCGCAGCTTCTCTGGAGCAGCCTTTCAGAGGTCTCTCAAGCAGAAAAGAATCCAAAACTCCTCTTTAATACTCATACCCAACACACCTGAGACTCTACCTGAATACCTGAGGGCAGCCAGGGCCGAGGATGCACAACACAGGGTCTATAAGAGACACTCACTGGTGATAAATGAAGACTTCTGCCTTGTCACACTGTTCAGCCACTCCTTAAGCACAGCCATAGCTGCCTCTCAGCCCCTGCTTGCTGCACGAACTGAAGTTTACTCAGCTTTCCTCATCTGCCCATGATTGAGAACTGTCCTCAGTGTGGACAGAAGATATGTCAGTGCCTGTTTCCATCATTGGTAAGTACACTGAGGTGGGCAAGTAGAGGACAGTGAATTCAGATGCTCAGCTGGTTATGAGCACCGCATCACAGAGTGATGCCAGGCAGTTTTGAGTCTGGGCAATGCCAGAGGAAGCCTTTACAGCTCTTTGTGCTGTACTCACTGCACTGCAGGCTGTGATAGCAAAGGGCACACCAACTTAGGGAGGGCATGCCTTGTTGTGTTTGTGGAGCAGCAGCTTGATGCTGCAATAAACAGCACCAGCCCAAGATTTCATAATGTTTCACTGTCCCATTTCACAGGTACTACTGGGGTTCCTTGCAGCTCCTCCAGAGTTTATTGAAATCTCTCTTATGCCAAGGTTTTCCCAGCCCTCCAGGTTCTCTTCTGCAGCATTATCTCTAGATTTTGCTGGAAGCATTATCTAAGATCATCTAGTTAGCTCAGTATGCTTGCAAATGCCTGGACAATCCTATTAGCCGTAACTGCAGAGAAAACTACCATCTCATAAAACAGCTTCCATCTTACAGCAACTTTGAACTAAAACATTCCTTTCAGGTAGCATTTGTTCCATAACATTTATTTCTGATCTTGGCCAGTCATTTCCAGATACACTGAATCCACCAGGCTTCTTCAGTTTTAAGGAGCTAATCTTCACTCTTGAAGTATGTTGCCTGCACAAATTCTAGGGAAAAAATGGCATTAAATCTTCCTTTCATGCATTAGACATGAAGCTGTGAAGTATGTTGCACACAAGCATCCTCACTGATATTCAAACTATCCAAATGTTCTTTTTGTGAACAGAAGACATGAAGCTTAGTCCACCTGAAAGGAATGACTCATACAAAAGATGTTATAAACATCTTTCCAGAAAAAAAAGCCACCCAAACCTTACCCTTCTGCAGAATTATACAGAACAACATAGAAACATATCCACATCCGTATAATGTGGGTGTCAGCAACTGGAAGCCAACTGTTAAACAGAATGTAACCCAATAGTTTCATGAGCCAAAGTTGCTGTTAGTATAGAAGAGAATTTTGTGCACTTCAAGAGAAAAGGATTTCTCACTGGAACAAGCTAGAATTATGACTTAGACTCCATTAAGTTTTATAGAGAACCATTTAATTTTCTACAAGCCAGAGAAGGCCTTGCTTCCTCGGACATTTCAGAAATGAAGTCTAGCAAAAGACAAAACTTTCTTTAGGTGTGTCCTACTGTGTGGATGAGGGTGTATGGGAGGGGCATTTACAAAAAGATGTTTCCACAAACACTTGCTATAAGCCATAACAAACAAACCTCTAAATTAGCAACAACCAACATCACAAAGGCTGAGTGAGAAAAGAATAGTATACCAAATCAATACAGGAAAGTTGGATATCACACAACTAGTTCAACATACAAAGGACAGCTAACAGAATGCATTTTGCGAAAGATCACGTGCCTGGGAAGGAGGACAGAGATGAGAGGCAGTGAGGAAAGAATTTTCAGATGTTTGAGGCTCAGGTTGCTGTAAGAGCTCAGAAGATGGATGTGCAGCTGAACTATCCACTGCTATGTATTTGAAAAAGATACAATCTTAAAAGAAGAAGATTCAAGATAGCAAATATTTCCTACTTTTGGTCATGCTGTGTCCATGAATGGAAAACAAAACTGAAGGGAAAATGATATTTTGATGTACGGCTTTCTGACTTAATCCCCAAACCAGGAACTTAACCTTTCTCCTCTAAGTAAGTATGTTTGTATTTATACTGCGGAAGGAAAACATCCTGACTGAAATTTTGAAATCCCATCAGGAGTGAGAACATTACCTCTTATATTCACAGACATGTCAAGAGAGACTAGCCCAGAGCCAAGATACTTCTCCAGGTCTCTCGACCATCCTATAACTGCATTTGGTCCGAGCACATGAAGAGTTATTCCCTGCTACAACCTGTCACACTTCCTTTCCTTACAGTCTTACACAGAGCTATTTTCCAGTTGTTGTCATGGAATTTTTTAGAATTAAATTGTTATTTATAAAACATAATTACAGATGTATGTTTGGAGTAAATTGCTGACATGAGTGATATTTGCCAATGTTCCCTAAGTTTTCATAAGAAATTACAAAGATGTCAGAGTGGTTCAGTGTACCTACAAAATACATCCTGCAGTATGTTTTCAAAAGGCATAAAGTAATAAAGGACTAAAAATAAGGAGCATACAGCATAAGATAACCATAAACCAGAACCTACTAAAATATCACTTAAGTATAAAAAAATCAGCTGCGATTCCTTGACAAATATCTGAAAGGGGAAAAGCATGAGGAATGACTATATTAAAAGAGAGATAGTAACATTCATTACTGTTCTATTATGACAGTTTATTGTTGTGCTGAAAGAGGTGCAAACAGGATGAGATGAGTGGGATGAGTTCAATTCAGATGACTGTAAGTCAGTGGACTAGATCACAGAAAAGATCTACCTAATTCAGAGCCACCCAATAGAAATTACATGTTTTGTATTAATAAACAAATGGTCATGAACACTTTGAGTATGGGTTAAGCTTCCTGACACTGTCAAACATCTCCCTGTGGCAAATTACCCTTGGCAGAAAAACTATGGCTTGCAAATGCACATGGAAAGAAGGTACTCCCTTTGACGGTGACACCCACTGTCTCAGGTATAAATGCAGACCAGGGAGGGTGGAAGTTGGAGCTATGATTCCGGAACAACTGTAAGACCAGCTTTGAGTTTTAACCCGAGTCATTCGCTGCTGCCACTATGAGCTGTGGTTCCAAGACCTCTAAAAGCTGCCTGCGAGGGAGCAGTGGTGGCAGTGCTAGCAGTGGTGGTGGTGGAGGGGGCAGCAAGTATTCCTCTGCCTCCTCAAGAAGAATCACTTCTACGACAAGTGGTGGTGGCAGGATATCTGGCAGCAGTTGTGGCGGAGGAAGTTCCAGGAGCAGCTATGGTGGGGGAGCTAGCGGTGGTAGTTATGGAAAGATCAGGCGCAGTAGTTATGGAGGAGGAATGAGTGGTGGTAGTTGTGGAGGAGGAAAGAGTGGTGGTTATTATGGAGGGGGAATGAGTGGTGGTGGTTATGGAGGGGGAATGGGCTGTGGCAGCATGGGAGTAGGCTTTGGATCACGTGGGAGTGGGTTTGGTGGTGGTTATGGAGGAAGCTTTGGTGGAGGTAGTGGTTTCAGTGGTGGCAGCTTTGGCAGTGGTGGCAGCTTTGGCAGCGGTGGCTTTCATGGAGGGAATGTGGGAATTCTCTCCAATGATGAAAAGCTGACCATGCAGAGCCTTAATGAACGCCTGGCTTCCTACCTGGCTACGGTCAGAAATTTGGAAATGAAAAATGCTCAGCTTGAACAATTAATCAGGGAGTGGTACCAGAAGCAAGGTCCTACTGGTACAAAGGACTACAGCCACTATTATGGAAAAATTGAAGACCTTCAAAATCAGGTAGGATGTTCTTTGTCAGAGAAGTTGAAGCATTGACAGACTTTTTGTGATTGAGTAAAATGTTTGAGGCATGGATACTTCTAAACTCAATAAGTGCCTCTCTGATAGAGTCTCTTGCGCTTGAAATTCTGCCTTCTGTGCATGCATCCAATTATCTCCAACTAGAGGTGGAAAAAAATGCACACCCCCTATAGCACACCCCACAGACCATTCGCTGGCAGTGACTGCAGACTCTCAGAACGCCTCTAGTGGATTTTAGAGCATAGGAAAAAATAGTAACAATTACTCTCTCGGATGTGCGCTGTCTGACATTGGAGTACAGCCCTTGGCCTGCGGGCATGGAAAGTGAGACAGAGCTACAGAGGTGACACCAAGCCTCTTGACAGGACTCTTGTACTCACAAAACAGTTTTTGCCATTCTGATGCTATTTCATACAGGTACCTCTTTGTTTTGCACTGTAGATGACCTTTCCAGGCCTCTGTATATAGGAAATGCTGTTCACCTCAGACACCTGGGAATTATAACAAGATCGCATTCATATTTCTGTCCCTTGTGCAAACCTGAGAGATTCACAGGGAAAATTTTCCTCAGCATATCATCTTCTCTTCTAGCTTGTGACTGCAGCTGTGGAAACCAACAGGGTACTTTTGGACCTGGATAACACAAGGATGACTGCAGAAGACTTCAGGATAAAGTAAATATATACTCCTCTTTTCCAGGCACTGACTTCCTTTCTCCTACTTTTCTCAACTTACTTTCATAAATTCATTCCATAAACAAGTATCAATCCACAGAGACTAGGGTTCCTCCTAGTTCCATGGCAGCACAACTGAAATAATTTGTAAGACTTCAAAATTCTTCATTATTTCTGTAATGATCTTCAATGGGAATACTCCCTATGGCTGTGGATTCAAACCTTAAAAAAGCTTTATTTTTAAGGAAAGAAAAATTATGATTATCTCTCACTGAAATTCAGATGAAACAGATAGATGAAACCTGCACAAAGGCTACAGTAAGAAAAGACAATGAAAAAACCCACAGAATACATTTTAATATTAAACTTTAAGTACTGGCTGCTGATTTCATAATTCTGCTCATTGAGAGATGCTATGTGCTACAAAGTATAGACGTAGAACCAGACACTGAGATACTGGAATACATGAACTTTTTCATAAATTAAGTCAGTAGGAGAAGGAATGAGAATCTAAGACCAGGGCTGACCTTTCTGCACTGTCCTTGGCACAGGTATGAGACAGAGTATGGTCTCCGGCAGAATGTGGAGGCTGACATTAATAGCTTGCGACCCTTGTTGGATAATCTGACTCTGAGCAGGTCTGACCTGGAAATGCAATTTGAGTCTCTAAAGGAGGAGATGATTGACCTCAGGAAGAACCATGAGGAGGTAAGAGTCAGTTCCTTGAAATGCAAACTGCAGAGGAAAACAAGAACACTTACTGTATTGGATATGTGGGGAGGTTTTGCAGGTAACATCCTCTGCACTGAGTAGTCTTCCCTGCTCTCCTAATGTGCGGCAGCTTGGCTAGGGGCCTCCTGAGACAGGCTGACTGCCAGGCCCAGGCTGCTCCAGGGCATTTCTGAGCACAGTCCCTCTCAACAAGAAATGACCGGGAAGTCAAGGTAAAATAATTGCAACAAGAAAAAAAAACCCCACATACATATATATGTTCTTAAAGGATCCAGGATGGTTTATGACATCAGAGCAAATTAACTGACTTCAAAACTCTTTTGCAAGTTATTTTACCATTTTTGTTTATTTGCCTTGGGCCTGGGTTTTCTCTGCAGGAAATGAAATCGCTGCAAACACAGTCCAGTGGTGATGTGAATGTGGAGGTGAATGCTGCTCCAGGAGAGGATCTACTGAAAAAACTGAATGATATGAGACAAGAATATGAAAATATTATTCAGAAAAACCGTGAAGAGGTTGAAAGGTGGTATGAAAGCAAGGTAAATGGTTACAATTTGAATGTTTATATTACAAAAGAAAAACAATACCAACTTTTGGCAAGAACTTCCTGTAGATGAATGACACTTTGAATCACAACATCCATTGCTTTTAGGATAAAATGGTAGAATACCCTTGATTAAAATAAAGGAAATCATAAGTGGGCTTGAACTGCACTGGCAGAGCCATATAATCAAGTTTAAACAGCCCCCATATTACACTTGGCACTGCTTCAACTTGTTGTATTGCCAGATGCTTCCATGATAAACTACCACAATGACATTGTAAGTTAAACTCAAAAACTCCAAAGCTGTATATTAATTTTTCAGATGGAGGAAGTGAGTCAACAAGTCCAGTCAAGTGGCCGGGAAGTGGAATCAAGCAACCAACAGATCTCTGAGCTGAGACGTGAATATCAAAGCCTGGAAATTGAGTTGCAGTCACAAATCAGCATGGTAGGTAATGATTGCTTCTGATCCTCTGATATGCCAAGAACACGTGAGTTGCTGGAATGACAGGAGATCAACTATAGCTAGCACTCCATTTAATGAAGATGCTCGGTGCATCTGACACCATGTAACACTTTTCTCATCTGGGGCATAAGAATGATCTAATCCTGCCACATTCCCATAAACACTGTATTTTTTCTTTCATTCTCAGGTACAGTCTTTGCAATCCAACTTGGAAGACACAGAACGTCGCTATAACATGCAGCTGCAGCAGATCCAGGGTATGATCGGCCCCTTGGAGGAGGAGCTGGCCAGCATCCGCTGTGAGATGGAGAGTCAGAATGAAGAGTACAAGATGCTCCTGGGCATCAAGACTCGCCTGGAACAGGAGATTGCTCAGTACCGGGCACTGCTTGAGGAAGGGCAGCATGATATTAGGTACGTACATTCAAATTAATTAACATGCCACCTTTGCAAACAGGTGAAGATGAAAGTAGCAATATTTATATTAGGAACTAGTGCAACTAATTCATCATCAACACATTTAGTACAATCACAGGAATTCATATGGAATCTAAAACTTGGCTGGCAGTGTACAAAGCTGTATTATTCTATACTTATTATGAACTGGACAAAAATGTTTACAAAAGTATTCAGAACTATAATTTGCCATTTATTCTCCTAAGTACAATCAGGAAGTACAGTTATATAAGAAAATGAAAGGTAAGCAAGAAAATAACTTTTTCATAAATATTCAAGGTACATATTTTGAAAGACTTCTAAAGGCATCCATTGTCTTTCTTCTTCTTCTTCTGTGCAGATCAGTTCATTTGTCCTTAATTCGGATAGTTTAAGACCAGTTCTCTAGAACATGTTTCACACAATAGTACTTTCTCAGGCATAGAAGGAGCTCAGAGGGAGTCAGAAAGTGACCTTGATACAGCCGACAGGATGCCAGACACTGGTCATGTTGCTATAAATCTTACACATACATGTCCTTTCCTCCTTACAGCACCTCACAGGGAGGAGCTGGTGGTGGATCTGCAGGAGGAGGAGGAGGAGGTCATGGAGGAACTAGCTGGTCTTCTGGAAGAGGAAGTAGTGGAGGAGGAAGTAGCTGGTCCTCAGGTGGAGGAAGCAGTGGAGGAAGAATTGGAGGATCCTACAGAGGAACTTCCTCTTCCAGAGGTGGAGGAGAAGGGAGCAGAGGAACAACAGGAGGTGGAGCCTGTGGTAAAACTTCAGGTGGAGGAGGTGCCAGTGGTGGAGGAGGAGGGGGAAAATCCTGCCTCTCCCACTCTTCATCTTCCCAGTCCCAGTCTGGCAACTCTTGTGAAAGCCAAGGTAAAAATTGGAATAAAAGAGTACATAGCAGGAAAGGATATGACAACTTCCTTCCTCATTTGGAAATCTGGGGATATTTTTGCTACTTTTTTCCCAATCATGTTCTAAGTCCACTCTGACATTTGTTCTCATACAGTAACATATCAACATGGTAGTATTTTCACAAATGACTCAAATGAAGAGGATGTTATTAAGAGTTCTATCAGAGGATGTGTAGAAAGAGGAAATGAAGGGGGGGAAAGGAAAAATAATCCCCAATCCAAAGCATGCAGGGAACTAGAGAAGTCAGTAGTTTTGGAATGAAGCCAAATGTTAGAAATGTAACTCGTATTAAGGGAGAAAAATGGTTAAAGCAGGGTAAAATAGTTGGAACGCTCAAGACATATAAAATATAAGGGGTATTAGCTGTAAAATCCTGATGTAGCAAAAGATGGGGAGTGACCAAAAGGTCTTCTCCATGTCTGATTTCATGGCTGTGGTTCCAGGAGGTCCTGAAAACATGAAGCTCTGCCTGGAAGGGAATAAAACACTGGAGAGAGGAGCAACAATGGAGGAAGTGTCTGAAGCCATAAAAACAATGAGACTGGGTAAGGCTCCAGGTCCTCACAGCATCTCAGACAAATGCCTGAAAATGTTGACAGGAAGTTATAATTTTTAGAAAGGTTCTCTTCTACTTCTGATTTTTTAAAAAAAGATGGAAAATTATCCTGCTTTGAGGCTTCCATTTATTCCTTCTTATCAAGGAAGTAACAGGGATATTAATCTTAGTTAAGATGTAGTCTGTCTCAAAAATGTGCTGTTTTCTGTCACAGACTGGCAGTTGGTCATGGAAGTATTGGCTACAGGCCAAAAGGCCTGAAACCATCAATATAGAAAGTGAGAATACTACACAGACTCTCTTGATGCTGAAAACAAAGGCAGTGAAGTCAGAAAGTTTTTGTAAAATGAGTAAGATTTTTTTTGGTAATATTTGGTGTAGATGAGATCTAGTTTTTAAAAATTAATAGGCTTTGCAAACTCCTTCATAAAAGTTTACTCCTTTGATCAAACATCCTATCTGACTTGCAACAGTCCTATGTATACTAATGCTTCGTAGGCAAGATTAAAATATATTATGTGCCATCCATCTTTAACTTATAAAAATTTGTTGTAAATATTTATACACACATGAATACAGATTCTAAGTTCATCTGTATTTGTTTTATACTGCTACAGTCACTCTAAATTTAAAGAGAGATGTACACTTATACAGTTGAGAATAGAAGCAGGTCCATGTATTTAATATGATAAAGCTGCAAACACATATGCTTGTACAAATATTGTCTGACACTGTTCTAACCTTTCCAGAATGCTGAGAAAAAAATCTAGTCCACTGAGAACTGCACAGTCTAAAATTACAAAGTAACAAAAAGATTTAAAATGCTGAATGAGATAACATTTCTTCAAAGAAATTCTTGCTTCCCTTCATCTTTCAACAGGGAGTTTTAGAAAGTCTGAGGACTGATTGGAAAAACCAGCATCTTCCACTGCAGGACCTTACCAGTGGGGCTTTGGACCAAGCAAGACTATACCAAGCATGTCGAATCACGCCTCTGCAAAGAGCAAGAGCAAACACTTGTTCAAGTTACTCAACACTGCTCACTCCAGGGGCTCATCAGAACTCTCTGGATGGCCTACCTGCTTCTTCTATCTTAATTTCTGTGCCTAATCACTGTTACCTGAGTTAAACTACCGTGATTGGTATTCCTGTGAAAAGAAAAAAGCACACACACCTCCTCCCCCCCAAATGCTAATAAATCTTTGCTTCTCTCTGATGCAACCAGAAAGCCATGTCTGGGAGAAATTTCCTTTGGCGGACATTTTTGTTTGAATCAATTACAAATATCAAGCCCTACCTGTGGAATACACAATAACATGTCAGATTATGCATAAGACCCAAAACCTTGCAGCAACCTATTCACCATTTAAGACTAATGCGGCAAAACTTTGAAGAATACATTACCAGGTACAACGCTCTGGTGGTCCCTGCAATAGGAAAACAGTCAAAAACCTGACTCATTTCTGCTATTAACTTCTATCAGGGAAAAAGAGGGTGGGTTTAAGGAACTGACTATTCCCTAGAAAGCTTCTTAAAAAAAATCTTCCTAAGGAATCACTAAAATGCATTAAGAAACTTTTTAATCAGGGAATTTAAAGATGGAAATTTTCAGCTCCCAGTGCCAAAACACCCCCGAGTGCAGAACTTAAATCATGTACAATTAATTATCCAAAATTAACACATTTTGAATGCTACCTGCTTGGGTACACATTGGCTAACAAGTGGATAGAAGTTCAGTAATAGGATAACCCTACTTTGTGACAGTAGTTATCTGTACTGTAAAATAAATTCATAAAGCTGGAGTATGAACCAAATTGCACGCATACGGTCTTAGAGAAGGCTAGTTTTACTGATCATAACCATGCCTTGCCATCTGGTAGCTGTAAAATACCTGGCCTCTTCTATGTATTTCCACTTCAGGGCATTTCTAATGTCTAAGTATGGACAGGTATACATTTTGCAAAGAAGACTGGCAAATTATTCATATTTAGGATGTGATTTTACAAAACCCAGTGGTAGGTTGAGAGGAAAAAAAAGATATTCAAGAAAAAAGATTCCCAAAACAAGTTTAAGGTTTGCCTACAGATCATGCAGTAGAGGGACTGCTTACAGTGGTAAGGGTGCAAATGCCCTAAAAGATAGAGATCACATTTTTTCTCTTTGTTTTAATTATAGCCATGTTTCCCTCCTTTATGCCCTGGGTGGGTGCTAATTGGCCAGAGGGCTCCCTCTGCCCGCTCCCCCATGCTGTATCCCTTACAGTGCCTTTCACTTCTGTTGCGGCTAATTAAAGTGTGGGGTCTGCATAAGCAGAACTTCCATGGCTGAATTGGTGAAATAAACTATATGTGGAATTTCACTTGAAAATACTTCAGAGGGCTTCTCACATGACACCTGTTCACTAATACATTCTTTATTCCCTGCATTTCCTGACTCCCCTGCTTAAACACAAAGGGAACCAGATAGGAGTATCACTGCAGTAAGTTTTCCTCTCTCAGTTTTACAGTCACGAGTTTTGGTTTTTTTACTCTGAGGAAGGCATCACCCACTGGAGAAGGTTGAGAAACACAGATTGAGTGGGAGACCGTGGGAATGGGAATCCTGAACGCCCGAGTTCTAGGCAGATGTGTGCCAGTGATTCACTGCATTGCCTTATGCCAGGCTCTCAGCCAACATGATTAGTATTTGAATAGAAAAAAATCTAAGAAGAAAATTCTTTTCTGACCAGTGTCTCTATGGAGGCCTGAGGAACTGGCTAATCTTCATGAAGGACTACTTTATACATAAGCATGCACTGATATCCCTTACCTGACATGCTAAGAGGCAGTGTTGATTACATTTGCAAGGACACCCCCATCTCTCTCCTACTGCAAAATTGCCTACTTCATTTTTAAAACCCTTGCAGCATCAAATCATACTTGTCTCAATATTGCTAGCTGTCCCCTCAACCTACTTTCTCTGATTGCTCTGCTAGTTTTACACCTCTTGCAGGCTCTGACAATTCTTTCTTAGACCTGTCTATTCACGATACTAAACTAACAGCCCAAATTAAAGAATATTCCCAATACAGGAGCCCTGCTTCTCATACCTCCTCTAAGAGCCTGCCAAATTAATCTCAAAAATGCTTCTGCTGAGTGCGTGCTTCCTGGCTTTTATAGGGTGATTTGCAGGCCATCACCTGACCTCTGCCCTTACAGCAACACCCGGGAGGCTATTAAGGAGGTCAGATACAATTTACTTGGAAGAGTAGCCTGTGCTGAAGCTTGCTGCTCTGTACCATCACAGCAGCTCTGGGGACTACTCATACCTCTCACTCCTTGATCCTACACTTCTTTCAAAAAATGTAACTTACTTTTAGTATTTTCACTGCCAGTTATCTAATTATCTAGCATATATGCATCTAACCTTGCAGAAGAAATTCTACTGAAACAAGTCCTTGTGAGAGCAAAGCAGAACGAAACTTGAAGAGTTTAAAGCGTGGGAAGGAGAATCGACATGGCAATGAGGCAGTTCAGTACTGTATCAGAGAAACCTGTACTACAGTACAAACATGCAAACATTAAAATGCAATGTGTTGTAATATGCTATGCAATTCTGCTGATGATTTAAATGCTTACATTAATATGTTATAATCGTGTGCAGAAATAAGTAAAAATTTCTGAGCAATTAGGATAAATAAAATATTACTATTACTTCTTTTACTACTCAGCATTGATTGTACTGTCTTCTTCCTTACCTAAAATCTGTACCTTTCTTATCAAGGTGTTCTTATAATGTTCCTTGCATGTAATGAGTCTGCATCTATAATGCAAATAAGCTTCATAATAAAGTTTATTTGCTATACATTACAGTATGTGACAAAATAAATACAAGCCACTGATAAACTTAAAAAAACACCTACCTAATGATGGCATTAGTGCTTATTACAGACAAAAAGAAGAATTAATTTAGATGGTTTCTTACCATACCCTGGAAGAAAGTGCCAGTTTAAATATTCTTTCCTTTTTCCATTTTGTGTATACAAAATCTGCATCCAGGTTATCACTAGCATTTGCTTACTGAGAGAACAGGCTTGTAATAATAACAATAATGCAAAAAAACTTATGTGGAGGAACAGAGCTAGAAAACCAAAACTACTGCAAAGCAGGAGTAACAAATACAAATACTGTAGTGTCAGGTGTCAAAGCTTAGGGCATGCTTAAAGTGGGACTCCAGCAATATTAAGTGTAGTGAGGAGAACCTTGCACTTGCATGCATTTTGTTAGGCATTAATCAGCATAACAAGCTTTAATTTTATGAGCACAACATGTTGCAATTCGGATACTTATCTGGTGTTCCTGTTAGTGCTCTGAGAAGAAAATTGTGGTACATGTTAGAACAAGACCTTCAGAACAACCTTAGGCAAAAATAAACGTGCACACACACTCCTGTATGTTTGGCTTCAGTACTCCCAGAGCAATTCATTTGTCCATTTGAAGGCATATATGTAATTTCAAAATTGCCTATGCATATATTGTGCTGATGTCTCTTTTGTTTAGCATTAATTGTTAGCCCTATTAATTGTCAAATGCTACACAGTTTATATTAATGGGCTACAGAATTAGTACAGCAAAGTATGCTATTTCACTGCACTGTTGTAGGGGGAAGGAAGAAACTAGTAAATCTTTCTAGAGCCCACCCATCTCAACTTGAATGTCCTAGTGGTTCTTCTTCACTTTTATGAGGGGATAACACAGGTTGCTTAGGCAGTCATTTGTTTAAAGTGTTGGGGGGGTGGTGGTGGTGTGATAATAATTCTCTATATGGACAATCAAGCAGGAGCCAGATCCCCAAAGGCAGTAGGCATAAACAGGATTTAGCTACACTTAGACTGGCTGAAGTCCAAAGCTCTGATTCCCAAATGCCGGCTCAGTGGGTATTTAACCACCTTGAATTACTACATTCACTAAATCTTACTTTTTGACTAACAAGTTCTTCAGGCTGCTTCTGCACTTGCTCAGACCAGGCTGAGGCTAAGGGCAGCAAGTACCAGCTCCCTTCCACTTCCCACTGGCAAGCAGAGACCATACAGGTTGCTCCTGAAAGGTGCGTAAACCCTCCACCAAGCTCAGCCCAGCAGCATGCCTCCCAGAGGCCAGCATGACCTTCCTCCCTGTAAAACACTTCAAGAAGGGTGGATGCCTTTCTTTCATACAACACATTAGTTGTAGTAACAGAAAGTACAATATGCAGATTAGTGCCTTTGCAGGCTGGGATTCAAATCCCTATGTTCCATCTCGCAGGGTACTGCAGTAATCAAAGGCATTAAGGTGACAGAACAGCTGTAGATGCCCACAGCCTAGGGGATCTGAGGCTGCTTATCCCAAATGGACTGAGGCACTTAAACTCTAGAGAGAGGCAGGAGACCTTGTTGGCAGATGCTTTTATCATGCCCTCCAGCTGTTACAGGCAATATGAAAAATGCTGTTCCATTTTGGTACCAACAAAAAAATATATCCCTGTCCCATTGACTTGACCCTGTAGGAGACTGGGGTAATCACAGGGGGACAACTGTCTGATTCTGGCTCAGAAAGTGTTAGAAATGACAACTGGCAGCTGATAGGCAGTAATTAGCAGCCTGTAAACTGTCTGTCAGCTGTAGGGCACAAAAACCTTGACCCATGGTTGTCACATTCAAATGACAAAAATGATGTGTACATTTTCAGGATCTGAACAACGGGCATTCTTCCCATCAACCTACTTGCATGGAAGATCCAAGTTACCCTGCACAAAAATGTGCACTAGGAGAGTGCTAGAGGTTTTAAACTTGACAGGCAAGCTTACTACTGCCTTAATAGTCCTTGCTTCCTTTGCTGGGTCTAATCAAAATTTCTTTGGAAGTTATTGTGATTTCACTAAGAACATTATGAAATAAAGTAGGAATGAAGAGTGAGCACAGATTCCTAGGTGAAAAAAGATCCTCTCTTCTTACAAAAGTTTCTGGTAAGAATGATGGGAAGAGATTATTAAATAGATCAAGAGAATAAAATCTAGCACTTGCCAGAGGCATGGCATCAGAATGACATTGAATTAAGGGGAAATGTTTTAATTTTTTGGTGCACAGACACAAAAGTGAGAATACATTTTCTCCAGGTCTGTTTTGAATGCAGCAGCTCCAGCCTGTTGTAAAAGTCTCCCAGTTCTGCTAAAATATACAGCAGCGTGGGCTGCTCACAGAATTTGTCTTCATTCTGATGCTAGGCAGTCACTTCTTTGATATATATCACAGAGGCCTGATTAAAAAGAAAACAATAACAGAGAGAGAGTGAAAGAATGTCAGCTGTACTTGAAATGTGGCATGTGCTGAGCTTAACAAGAAGCAGTATGCAGTGTCAAAATATTCAAATACTCTGCAGGCTGAGTAATGCTGGCAGCTGTGGTAATAAATGTCCTTATTCTGGTCTGATTTGGAAACAGCAATGTTATATAGCATACTGGATGCTGTATCAACACAAAAACATTCATGATTAAACTGTGCATCATATATAAGAAAGAGATGAGAAAAGTCCTAAAATTACAGCTTCCTTTTAGGTAATTCCATAAATTATAAACTTTACATCATCCATATAACACATTAGTGGAGAGCATCAGAACAAAAATTTGTGAAGGCTCTTTAAATGACCTCAGAAAGGAAAAATTAATCCTGTCCACAGCATGGATCTTCTCTGGTTTGTAAATATTCACACAGTTAAATATTTAATAACCAATAAATTAAAATATGCCAGGATGGAATCCAGTGTATGCAAATTTACAAGAGGATGAAGTACTCATAGTTCACCTGTATTTTTCAGGTACCTTAGTATTGTAGTCCAAAGAGACATAGTACATTTTTGAGAACACAGTGACTGTGAAAGAAACAAAATATCACAAGGGAAAATTTTCAGCTGTTAAGAATACAGCATATCCTAATAGCCAGAAGGATTTCTATAAAAAGCACTAACTAGTAACAAAAATAAAATAATAGCAACACTAAAGACAAAAAGGAACATCCTATGAGCATATGACTTAAAAGCTACCAAGAGCTAAAGGCAAAATCTTTTATTTGTGTTCCTCCTTTATATATAAGTAGTGGTAATAATAGAGAACTAAAATGAAATGTTGAGGCTATCTGAAGTTCTCCACCCTCAATGGCTTGGCTCTTTCTTTTCTTTCACTGCTTTTATTTTTTAAAGTATTTTCCAAGCATATAATAAGATATGTGCTTATCAGAAGAACCTTCCAGTACAGACAAGTCCCTGCTGTGAACAAGCATATATAGAAAAAGACAAGCAATAAATAAAATAGGAAACAGTGTAGGTTCTCAGAAAGTACATAAACCGATAAATAGACTCTTTTGGCAAATGCTTTTACTCGTTTTAGTCCAGAGAATTTTTTGCTCACTATCACTAATAAACCCATAGATTGTTCTAGCTTGTCTATGAAAAGCACCTATAAGGAATATCACCAGAATAACTGATGGAAATTTGAATCTGATAATCAATTTTACTTACCGTAGTGGCATTTGTGAAAAAGCGCCCCCATTGACCAAAATTACATTACCCAGACACAAAGGCAAAACAACACTAAAAAGAAAAAACATTTTGCTATAGTAAACTACATCTTTCAGCACCAATAACAGAACATGAAGAAGCCCAGAAACTGTGTTTACGCTGTTGAGGTGACACTACCATCCTCCAGCTGTGAATCAAAGAGAAATTATCACATCATCAAGCTGCTTGAAATCTTTCATCACCCTTGAGCCATTGAGTATATCAAATAGCACGATAAAATCAGAGAGCTTTTGAAAGAGATTGCATAAGCAGCAATAAAGCAATGCTGGCAAAAGCACAGTGCAAAGGACAGGACAATAGATTCAGTCAGAAAATGGTAAATAATCCTTAATTTAACATAAAAAAGACCAGAATTTGAGGCAGAAAATACAGTTTGTAAAAGAATCATGCACATGAAGACTGATAGCAGAGTGTGAAAAACAACAGCGACATACCATCAACTTCTAAATCAAGGTGGCCTTTGGAAAGCCAGGACTGCACTGCATTGCCATCTACAAGAGCTCTTTTTGAAGATGCTGAGAAAAGAACAGCAGACAAAAAATGGTAGTTCCTCAGATGTGCCCTTCTTTGTTCCCTGCACCTGAGGTTTAGGGGGAGATTGCTAAATTTCATAAATACCTTACAGTCATTAGAGGATCAGTAACCAAACAGAGAGGAAGAAAGGCAATGAAGACATTTCAGTAACAGAACAAAACTGTCACTGGAAAAATGTACACTTTCTTCCAAGCAAACTGTGACTGTTTGGGTCCATCTACAGCAAGACCACAAATGCTGATGGTTTTGCTGTTGTTTGCAATTAAGCGGTAGGGACTGGCTGTTTGCATGAATGAAGTCTCTACTGTATTAAAAAATAAGATGTAAATTTCTCATAAAAGCTTGCAGTGTAAGAACAGAGCTAAGCAGATGCTGAGGAAATGAGATCCTGCATTTGAACCAGAATATTTAGTTTTTACCCAGGACTAAGATGAAACATTATAACATGAGGGTATTTTTGTAGATCACAGTCAACTGGAATCAAAGAGTCAGTCAGCACTGTTTGCCCAAACTCAGACTCTTCTTACAGATTTTTCAGAAACATGCAATTCTGTCTTCAGATACTCTGCTTTAGCATCAAAACTAACAACTGGGGATGAAAACCATTTACAAGTCCATCTTGCTAAACTTCTGGGGATCGGTGCAAGACTGAAGTATGGTCTAATTTCTTTTGTGGTCTCAACAGTCTGATTTCAACCGATTTGTGTTGAAAAGCCTTTCAACTTTTCTCTCAGGATCTATTTTAGAGTCTCATGGATCTCTGCATTAAGAGCAGTATGTGTAATTATTCTATCACCTGTAACAATAGAGATGAACAGTTTTATATTAAACCATAAAAGGCCTTCCCACACAGTAGTTTATAGGTCAGTGTCTGCATTAATACAGCTTCTAATTGTGCTACAACTGACACTGTAATACAATTAAAGTATGCTTCAGCTTCCTACTATGTTAGATCAACAGCTCTTTGGTGAAAAAAATCCAATATTTTTTTTCTCTTTGAATTCTAGGACTTAAGCTATCTAGTGTGCTGTCCTATCACTTTCTTCACAAAAGAACGATTTTGCTTTTTAAATAAGAATCCTGCTGCATTGCTTGAAATAGACTTCTCATATAAATAAAGATATTCTCTAAGTGATGGCAGGGATACACATGTTGGACAATCTAAATATGCAAGTTGTACAGTCCTATTAATAAAACTCTTGCACTATCATATATAGTGAGAAAAAGAATATAAGCAGTATAGAAGATCTTAAATGCACAAAATTTGAAAAAGCAAAAGAGAATAACAGTCTTTGACAATAGCAGCTACAAAAATCTGAGCAAAGAAAGGAGATTAATAATTGAACAAATAAATGCATGGCCTAACATGAGAGATTTGGGCCTCATCTTCTTTCTTTTAGGGAAGAACTGAGAACAAAAATTCTCCTTGTACAGTTCCATGAGGTACACATTATCTCAACATTAGCTTCAACAGGATCCTGTATAAAGTGGCTTTTCCATCATAAAGCAGATCCAGGCTGCATGAGGCAAAAGACTACCTATTCCAGAAAAACCTAAATGAAAAGAATGCCACCCAAAAGAAAAGAAATGTTCTATCTTAAACAAACACCATAAATGCAGCAATGGGCTAGATTGCTGAGATATCAGCACAAAAATATTGTTCAGCAAATTATTCTTGGCACAAACAACAATGTTGGTAAATGCCCTGGGAGAAGGAAACACCCTGATGGTGACACCCACTGTTAAAAGTATAAATAGAGAGAGCTGGGGATGAAAATTTGCAGTCCTGAATCTTATCAGGCTGTGCACCTAAATTTGGGATTGTGGTTAGACTCTTACCTGCTGTCACTATGAGCTGTGGCACTAAGTCTTCGACTAGTACCACTAGAATTAGCAGTGGAGGTGGTGGTGGTGGTGGTGGTGGTGGAGGGGGTAGCAGCTGTGGAGTTCGTAAGTCTGGTGGATACTCCTCAGTGTCCACTAGAAAATACACTTCTGGAGGAAGTGGAGGCTTTTCTGGGAGAAGCTTTGGTGGAGGAGTTTCCAGGAACAGCTATGGAGGGGGCTTTAGCAGTGGCAGTTGTGGAAGGATTAGCCGCAGTAGCTATGGTGGGAGAATGAGTGGTGGTAGTTACGGAGGAGGAATGGGCTGTGGAAGTATGGGAGGAGGATTTGGATCAGGTGGCGGTGGTTTTGGGGGAATGGGAGGTGGTTATGGAGCTGGCCTCGGTGGAGGTAGTTTTGGTGGTGGTGGATATAGTGGAGGTGGATTTAGTGGCTTTGGGGGCAGTGGTGGCTTTAGTGGTGGCAGCTTTGGTGGTGGTGGCTATGGTGGAGGTAGTTTTGGTGGAGTGGGGTTTGGTGAAGACGCTGGCTTACTCTCCACAAATGAAAAGTTGACCATGCAGAACCTCAATGATCGCCTGGCTTCTTACTTGGATAAAGTGCGACGCTTAGAGGATGAAAATACTCAACTTGAACACCTGATCAGGGAGTGGTATAAAAATCAAGGTCCCACTTCTACCAGGGACTACAGCCAATATTACAGAACAATTGAAGAACTGCAAAACCAGGTACGATGTAATTTGACTAACTTTGAACAGATTCTCATTAGAACGGCACTTGCCTCCTGCAGCACAATATCCCTATTTGAGGCAATATATTCCCTCCTTTGTTTTAGTCAGGAAGCAGACTGGTGGGGTGACAAAGCCTGACTACCAGTTTTTCTCTGCTGTGGGTGATATGCATATTCAGGCACACTTGTATTTGGCACAGGTAGCATTGTTTGGTGCAGTGGCAGACCATTACTAGTGCACCCATTATGGGGCCTGTCCAGTGCTCCCTTCAACACTGTGCTCTTGCTTGTTTGTTCCTCACTCTCTTGAACAGGAGATATAATCATTGCTTGCTTATGTTGTGCTGCTAGTGGCCATATTAATTGCATCTTCTTGTGAATATGCAGGATGAGCCAACGTGCATTTAGTCTAATTCTAGCCCTCAGCCATTTAATAGTCCCATATCTCCTACATGAATACGGTTGTTGCCAAATGCAATGGTAATTTTGTTTTCCCACTGTTTTTGAATATGAAGAGATTATTTAGTTATTATTTCCAACAAGGTATTTTTAATAGATATTTATAAACCAAAATTGACAGCAAAAGCAATTTCTTTTAACTGGAAGCAATACACTCTTCTCTCTTCTCTCTCTATATAGCTCCTGCAGCACTAGTCAGGCTTGACATTACCATAAAGATATTCTGTAATGTGTTTCTGCACAGGTATGTCTTCCCTCTATCTATGTGTCAGACTGAAAAGACAACTGACTAACATCTGCCCTCTCCCTTTCAGATTGTTGGTGCAAATGTGGACCTTAACAAGATCCTTCTTGACATTGACAACACTAGAATGACTGTGGATGACTTCAGACTGAAGTGAGTTGTTCCCTTCCTGTTTCATTCCACCTTGCCTCCCTTTACACCCCATCAGTTCATATTGCCAATTAATCTTTGTAGATGGAATAGCCTCTTGGCTCCAATGACAGAATATATAATTGTTAGCAAAAGCATTCTGAGAATGTTTTTTTTTAGTTTTTCATTATTATTTTTCTCCAGACAAGTTATTGAAGATTGCCATTTAAAGGACTACATTCTAAGTTTCTCCATCCTTGTATGTAGATTTATAAGCATAATCCTCATCATACAAATCTCACAGAAAGAAATTCTACTGAAACCAAACCAACCTATTGGAGATGGAAAAAGAATTAGGTCCTTTCTTTTAAGAACTGAGCAATGGGATTAAAGATCAAAGGTGTACTGATGGGAACTGTTCATAATCAAGATAACAAACAAAGAGGTCTGGCAGCACTTTTACTATCTTTCTTGTCTGTTGTTTAGGTATGAAACTGAATATACTCTCCATCAGAGTGTGGCAAGTGATATTAACGGATTACGTCCACTTTTGGATCAACTGACTCTAGCCAGATCTGACTTGGAGACACAGTTTGAATCTCTAAAAGAGGAATTGATCTATCTTAAGAAGAACCACGAAGAGGTAAGTTTCTCCACACTTTAAAATAATAACTAACAAAACCTCAACACTCAGAGAATTTCTTGTGGATTTCTTACACTAGCAGTAACCAGATTTTGGCTGCTGGCTTTGATCATCCAACTTGACACAATCTGGCTTAGATTTTCAGGAGTATGTAGCATCCACAGCTGCCCGCGACTGATGTAATAAGACACCTAGGTCAACATGTGGCAAAATGAGACCAGGGAAATGAATGGCTTTCAGTACAAAGTACAGTTTTGTTCCCGAACTCATGGAAGGAAAATTGGATAGAATATATAGAGAAATCAAAAGAAAATATTTATACTACCTGCAATGATATTTCCCATTGAGAAGAAAAATACATAAAAGGATTTTCACAAAGAGCATACTGCATAAAATTTCTTATGACCCTGAGGGGAAAGTGTTAGTGTCAATGCATACGTGGTGCCTGGCTATTGTCCACTGTAAAGTTTGCCTTAGGAATAGCAGAATTGTTCCCTTTCACAACAAGGGTAGATGAGGCCCCCTTTGCAGGAGCGATACGGCTGTGTGAGGATTTGTGTCCCTTTCTTTTCCTTTATTTGAAACTATGACATTTCTCCTTACCTTCACCCTTTGAGAACCTGGTGGTTTGTGGGTTTTTTTTTCAGGAAATGAAAGGACTGCAAACACAATCTGGTGGAGATGTCAATGTGGAGGTCAATGCTACCCCTGGCATTAATTTGATGGAAAAATTAAATGAAATGCGTTGCGAATACGAACGGCTTATTGAGAACAACCGGAGAGAGGTGGAAAGCTGGTATGAAACCAAGGTAAAGCACAGGGGTTTTTTGGCTACTAAATTTTTCAGAAAGAACTGGACCTACTTACATCCAGCAGAAGAAAGGCAACTTGTCATGTATTATTTAAGGGACATTAACTTTAAATGACTTTAAGCAGTTTACTGTAACAGGTCAGTTCTGGAGTACTAAGATTATGTGGTAAAGCATGTAGAATCTCTGTGTTCCAGCAGCAAGGTGAATTACACGGAGTGAGTTAGCAGAGTGGCATGTGGGAAATACACATGGTCAGTCTACATTACATCTTTCTTCAAGCATATTAATTGCTTTCTTATTGCTGTTATGATAACCCCACAACATTTTCTTATTATCAAAAATGCCTCAATTTTGTATGTGAATTTTTCAGATGGAAGAAGTTAATCAACAAGTCCACTCAAGTGGTCAGGAGATACAATCAAGTAACCAACAGATCTCTGAGCTGAGACGTGAATATCAAAGCCTGGAAATTGAGCTGCAGTCACAAATCAGCATGGTAAGTAAAGGTATTTACTTCTGCTTCACCTGTGACACAGGCTGTATGTGCAACTAGAATGAAAGAATGGTTACACATAGAAAGTACTCCATCTGTAGAGAATGGGACACTGGATTACTTCTCTTCAAAGATATGCTTTTTTCTGGTTTGTGAAGATCTCAAATTTTTCCATAAAAATTAGTTAAACTTGCCATATTCCCAAAACCACTGTATTTTGTTTTCCATTTGCAGGTAGACTCTCTGCAATCCAACTTGGAAGACACAGAACGTCGCTATAACATGCAGCTGCAGCAGATCCAGGGTATGATCGGCCCCTTGGAGGAGGAGCTGGCCAGCATCCGCTGTGAGATGGAGAGTCAGAATGAAGAGTACAAGATGCTCCTGGGCATCAAGACTCGCCTGGAACAGGAGATTGCTCAGTACCGGGCACTGCTTGAGGAAGGGCAGCAAGACCTTGTGTATGTAAACTGACAAAAGAACAGAGCATTGTGTGAGACACAGGGTTGCTAGATTAGTCACAAAGACAGGAAATTAACAGTCTACATTTGAAAAACAGATTTTGTACTGAAATGAGGCTAATTCAGCTATCTTGACCAATTGCCTCTCAGGTTTGGTGTGCTATACATTTCTTGGCAAACCCGTTCAGAATATAAATCACATGAAGAAAAATGAATGCAGAAATTCTGAACTACCGACTTGGGGCTTCACAGGGAAACGCACATACAGACCCTTACCTTTATCCTGGTTCCAGAAAATGCCAAGAACTGAACAGACATAAGTCACCTAGGAAAAGACTGTAAGCAGAAAAATGACCATAGTTTTCCAAACCTTCATAGAAGCTTCAGTGTGCAATTCTCTGAAAATTCAAGCTACTTTGGTTTCCCTTATGCAGCGAGCCTGCTTCTGCTTGTAAGTGGCACCTGAAAGAACAGCTAAAGTTTCATTTTCTGCCTTTCCAATTTGGAGTGCAGTGACACCATACACTGATAAAGCAGCAATGCTAAACCTTGCAAGAAATATCTGAGCAGAGCATGGGAAAAGCAAAAACTCTTCCATTCAGGCTGAAATTGAAGGAGAGGTTGATATTTGGCACTGCATCAGTTGTCTTGCTGTTCTGTGCTAGGTTCTATAAAGGGGAAGTACAGACAAGAGAAGTGCAGGCTTCCATGCAGTATCTGTAGATAGATTTCCTTCTGAGTTCAAAAATGCATTTGATTAATTTTTTTTCTCCTTTCTCTCTCTTTGCAGAATCCCAGCAGGAGGAATGGGAGGAGGAATGGGAGGAGGCATGGGAAGTGGTAGAATAGGAGGTGGTGGCTATTCTTCTGGAGGAGGAAGAGGAGGAGGAGGTGCTAGCATGAGTGGTGGATATGGAGGTGGTAGCATTTCCTCCAGCAGCGGAATGGGAGGAGGAAGTGGCGGAGGAGGAATGGGAGGAGGAGGAATGGGAGGAGGAATGGGAGGAGGAATGGGAGGAGGAAGTGGTGGAGGAGGAATGGGAGGAGGAAGTGGTGGTGGATGCAGTAGTATTGTTGGAGGAGGAGGAGGAGGAGGAGGAGGAGGGGGAAGGATCTCAGGAGGCGTCAGCAGTTCCCACTCCTACTCTTCATCTTCCCAGTCTCAGTCCTGCAGGAGCGGTGGTGAAAGCCAAGGTGAGAACTGTTGTATGGGGACACTGTTCTCTCAGTCCCATCCTTGCTAATTTATACACTGTATCAACATACTCTTTTGGAGGTAAACAGTACCCAGGATAAACTAAAATTTCTGGAAAGTGTTAGATTTACTTTTATTAAAAATTCTTTCCTATTTGTGTGCAAAGGATCAACTCTGCTTAAGAAACACACATTCAACATCTATTCAATTTTGTGGGTGACATCAGCTAATCATGTAGTTAAAACCCAAACTGGTTTTCTTCATCTCTCATTCTTTGCAGAATCTTATAAATACTGCTGCTTTTGTACCATGCTGAAGTTTTCCTTTATGCTTTTGGAGTGCTTATGGTCACCTATCTCATAATGAAGCTTCTTTTCCATCTGGTAGATACTGGTGCCTCAGAGATTCACTGCCAGTACTGGAGGAATTAATACTTTATTTCTAAACAGGGTATGGAAGAAAATCTTTTGACTAAGAATATGCATTGAGGATCCTACAGTGCAAGAACTTTCAAACAGAAATTGGCCCAAATCCTCTACATTCCGCATGCTCCTGAGGAAAGACAGATGCTCTTAACAGTTCCTCAATGTTGCTGATGCCATCTATCCAAAAAGGCCCATCAGAGCTACTCAGATGGGCCACCTGCCCACCTGACATGCATGCTATGTGCTTCTTCTGCCTGGAATACTTTGTGGCTTCAATCATTGGCACTTGAGCTACTTGCTTTATAGATTCAACCTGTTCGTTGCTTGGATTGTTCTGTATCAGGAAAATGTCGCTAATAAAACTTCATTTCTGTCTGATGCAACCAGAATCTTGTGTGTAAGTTTTCTTCCATTCTGTAGGTGTAAACACTTAAAAAGAAAATACAAAGCCATGCCAACACATGCCTCCAGGTAGAAAAGTTGATGATACATTACAGTAGTTGACAATGAAATTTAGAGTTAAAGCACAATTTCTGAGCATTCAGGGCAGATCATAATATTTTTGAAGCATCCTGGGCTGTGCCTTTTTTTTTTAATAATGTGCCAGATACTCTTGTGGAGCTCAGCTCTAAGACTCAATAGCAATTGAGTATCAGCCCAGAACAGACTGCAGCATCTCAGCACTATATGAATGCTCATAAAGATGGCAACAAATGAGTGCCCATCCAGGCCTGACACAAAGAAACATGAATGATTACAGAATCATGATTGCAAAATGAAAGAATGTTTCAATTTGTGATTCACAAAAACTTAACTGACACTCATGGGTTTAAACTGGAAATGCACAAACTAGGGATCTGTTTTTGAACAGAAGAGAAGTTAAAAGGAGATAAAATTTACAGGATCTTTACAAAGTTCTCCTCCATAAAATGTTAATACTAACAGCAATATTTGCCTTCTACTTGTGACAAATGAAGTACATGTGAAAGTACCTGGAATGTTTACTTTTGGATATAGGAAGATCTGTACTGTGAAGAAAATTAACATAAACTGAGCCACATCCAACTAGTACTTAAAACCATTCCTGACTACAATTTGCAAAAAATTTTATTGCTTGGCTGCTGCAACAGCTTGGAGCAAGTCAGCAAACAAATAATCAGAAAGCACTCTCTTGTTATTAGCTATCTTTTGGGAGTTGCATTTGCTTCTGTTCAGCTTTTTATATGCTTTTTTACAGTCATTATTTCAAAGAAATTATAGTATGGCTTTCTTCTGTGATTGGGACAACTTTGTTCATGCAAACAAACAGTAGCTTGTTTCATTGCAGCCCACCCCCATGGATAAAACCCATTTCCAGAGACTCTTAGTTGAAAAAAATAACTTTGCCTTCTGAAGACTAACAAATTCAGAGATCAAAGGAAATGAAATGTATTGTCCTAGGCCTTTCAGAGCAGTCTCTTGTGCATGTTTGAGGAATCTCAGGAATTTATGCATGATATTTTGGAGGAGAGAGGGCTGCCAAAGTAGGCAGATCACAAACCACAGCTTTATTAATTTTAATGAAAAGTTAGCATCTGAATTCCTCAGACTCATTTGGAAGTCTTAGTCCATTGTACAGCTACCACCTAGACCACACAGAACAGAAGTCAGCTATAGGCTGTGTAGCTCGCAAGTAAATCCACCAGTGGAAAACGTGGAAAGGAACATAAAATCCTAGTCCATGCCCAGCATGCCAGTCTTCCTGTAGTTCTCCCCTGAGGCAGGTTCAGCTCGTACAGCTGTTTGCAGGAGGCTCTGTCCTAACCCCCGCCAAGACAGGATGTCTACGGTGAAGCTAAGTTTTTAAAAAATGCATACAGTGGCCTGAGCTGCAAAGGCTAGCAGAGTATCCCGGGCAAACGAGGGGCCAAAATTACCCTGAGGCTGCACAAGTGAAGGGTATATTTCACTTGTACATGGATTTGCAGGCTTAACTGCTGAGGCAGGGCTGTATGCTCAGGGAGTGGCCTCTAGTGGTGAATAAAGACTCAAAGAAAATGTGGGTTTTGTGGGAGAGGAGCTAACACCATTGACGAAAAGTAAAACAGGTTGACGCACAAGGGTGTGGATCGAAAGAATAGATGCAAAATTAGTTTCCAGAAACACAGGTCACATGGCCATGCAAACTTTCTCAACACTTGGAAACAGACTTTGTGCTACACAAATACTTCCAGTGACACACAACAGGAAGAAAGAGATTCTAGTAATGCTGATTTCTATTTCTTTGTTTTAGATACTTAGACTACACACATCATCTAGAAAGAGATATAATGTTCATAGTAAATGGTATGCGGATTATTTCAAAGAATCGACTGTGCTTATGCCAAAGCCCTCTAGAGGGTACTATATTGTTACCTCTTGCATCTTGTATGTTACAACTACCTCCACAGATGTCAATCTACACTTTAAATTAAGCTTTAAAGAGTATTTATTTTCCTGTCTCGTAATTACCTTGCTGCCTGACAGGCACTAAATGCTATGCATCATATGATGAAGTTCAGAAGGGGTTAAAATAGGCAGAATGGAGACAGCACCTAGTAAAAGGCTCAGTTAGAGGGAAAGAAGGATTTTCAGGAGAAAGTCACTGGTGTGGCTAAGGAAATTAAAAGAGCGTATCTCACTGTATCTTGAACAGAGACTGAGGAAAGCCCTATGGATCTAGACAGTGAGAATGTTTGGATGAATGGAATACAGCTGGGGTCTTCCATGGAGAACTATGAAATTTGGGGATATGTCCCCCTAAAGGTTATGGCCACAAAGATGATTCTCCATTCAATACACAGAAGATCAAAATGAAGAACATCATTAATTCCACCTTATCTGTCTAGGGCACATAGATACCCTGGGCTGTATTTTGAGTGCTGTAACTTTGGTGACCCTGTCTCAGAAATAACACGACAGAGCTGGAAAACATTCCGAGAATGGTAGAAAAGGTATAGGAAAAACTTCTGTATGTGCGCTTGATATCCTAGAGTGTTTCAGCCTCAGAAGGAGGCACATCATGACCAAGGATATGACAGCATTCTCTCTAAACACAGCAGTATGCAAACTCACAACTGACATGAAGGTGTTTCTATTAAAGTTAGTTGACAAAAAGTTGGTAAGTCATAATTTTGTAGATATTTTTCATAATTCGGTCTCAATTTAAGTTCAAAATTTTGTTTCTCTCTTAAGGAGTCAGAGCTAACATCTCTAGGTTCTTTTGAAGTCACTGGCAGTATCTACAGGGACATGCCCTTAGGCAGCTGAATTCAAGCTCTGGCATTCAGCACCTCAAGTTTATATCTCATCACATATTAAGCCTCTAAAAACTAAGCACTTCTACAGATAGCAGATAACATTCTAGTGGTAACAGTTTACACCCCTCCCCTTCCAAATCAACAATATTTTGTTGACAAGCCTTCCTATATAATTCTTATGATAAAAGAAGAAAATTATATATATGGATATACAAAAGCCTATTGTAAAATCATGAACCTATTAAAAAACCCAAAACCAGAAGACTCTACAAGCATATGGCTTTATCGAGGCTGAAGCTCTACTATTTTCAAATAGTTGTCTGTCAGTTTTCAGAGGCATGGTGGGAGCAGGAATCTTGTTTGTAACCAGCTTCCTGTAGTGCCTGTGCTGCTCTGGGAGACAGGCAGGTAGGAGTGCTTTTTCACCGGGTGTTTGAGAAGCTGAATGGCAGCAGCTACATGCTAAGAGCAAAGCACAGTCGAAAGGTACTCCTGTTCAGGACTTCAGCCTCAGCTCTTTTTACATCCATGGGGCATTGTATTGGGTTTGTGTGGCAAGGTTTTTGTAGGGGGGGGGCTACAGGGGTGGCTTCTATGAGAAGCTGCCAGAAACTTCCCCCATGTCCAATAGAGCCAATGCCAGCTGGCTCCAAGACAGCCCCACCACTGGCCAAGGCTGAGCCCATCAGCGACATTGGTAGCGCCTCTGGGATAACAGATTGAAGAAGGGGGGGAAGTTGCTGCAGAACAGCAACTGCAGCCAGAGAGAGCAGTGAGAACATGTGAGAGAAACAACTCTGCAGACCTCCAGGTCACTGAATAAGGGGGGGGGGGGGGGGGGGGGGGCGCGTGCTCCAGGCGCCAGAGCAGAGATTCCCCTGCAGGCCATGGGGAAGACCATGGTGAGGCAGGCTGTCCCCCCAGCCCATGGAGGTCCATGGTGGAGCAGATATCCACCTGCAGCCTGTGGAGGACCCCACGATGGAGCAGCTGGATACCCAAAGGAGGCTGTGACCCCGTGGGAAGCCCATGCTGGAGCAGTCTCCTGGCAGGACCTGTGGACCCATGGAGAGAGGAGTACACACTGGAGCAGGTTTGCTGGCAGGACTTGTGACCCCATCGGGGACCTACCCTGGAGCAGTCTGTGCCTGAAGGACTGCAGCCCATGGAAGGGACCCACGCTGGAGCAGTTCGTGAAGAACTGCAGCCCACGGGAAGGACTCACATTGGAGAAGTTTGTGAAGGACTGTCTCCCGTGGGAGGGACCCACGCTGGAGCAGGGGAAGAGTGTGAGGAGTCCTGCCCCTGAGGAGGAAGGAGCGGCACAGACAATGTGTGACAAACTGACTGCAACCCCCATTCCCTGTACCCCTGTGCCACTGGGGCAAAGGAGGTAGAGAATTCAGGAATAAAGTTGAGCCCTGGAAGAAGGGAGGGGTGGGGGGAAGGTGATTTTAAGATTTGGCTTGATTTCTCCTTATCCTACCCTGATTTGATTGGTAACAAATTAAACTGATTTCCCCAAGTTGAGTCTATTTTGCCCGTGACGGTAACTGGTGAATGATCTCCCTGTCTTTATCTCGACACATGAGCCTTTCGTTCTATTTCCTCTCCCCTCCCCAGCGGAGGGGGGCAGTGACAGAGTGGCTGGGTGGGAACCTGGTGTCCAGCCAGGGTCAACCCACCATAGGCACATACAGGCACAATGTCTTCAAATTCAAACAATCCTACCCCCTCCTCTGACGCGTACCTTCATGTTTAATGTGACTCAATCCCTTCTTACTCTCCTTTTGCTAATTTTAAGGAGTTTAAGGAGTTCTTCTGTAATATGGAATCTCTTCCTAAAATACTTCTGGGTTGAATTCATCCTCCCTCACTGTGGATAAACTGATTTTGAGGTGGTAATTCATAGCAGGTTCCACCAGCTCCTTGTGCTTCCTTTGTACTAGCCAAATGACTCTTCGGCAGGAGTTATAGTGCCAATATATAATAAACAGCTGGAAACCCGAGAATTTGTTTCTGTTCAAGGCTTTTCTCAGTTTCATAGAAGCTTGATTAGTAAAGATGGAAAAAGCAACTCACTGAACATCCCATATTGCATAGGCAGTGGAAAAAAATACACAATTGTTTCTTACTCTGTTTTGTGTTGCAAGATGCTCTCTCATGGTTGGCAAACACAATTCACTGTAACAGCTTCAGATGATGACTGTATTTTTTCAGGTCTAATCTTTGGCACTGTAACTTTTCATCAAACTTATTTTTTACAGCATTATATAATTCAAGGACATGTTCTGAGAAATGGCTATTTTTAATATGATTATCAAAATATGAAATATCAAACATTTCTCCCCTCAATTTCCTCTGAGTCCATTTCAAACAGCTAAAATAAAATTAATAGCTGTTTGATAGGAAAAGATTGAATATGTTTTCCTTTGCAAAATACTACTTTTGTGGCTGTCACCCAGTTTTCTTCAACAAGAAAAAAGACTGCAATCACCATCCTGCAGTTTCAGAAAAAGTTAAATACCAGAATGACCTTCTCCCATATAAGTAGTGACAAGAGAGTAAAAAATTCATTGTAAAGTTCTCTGTATAACAGACATGGGAATGCAGTTTTAAAAGATAATAATTTATTTCAGTAAATTAAAGTAGATTTCTAAATAGCTAATATAAATTTTGAATAAATTAATGAATGAAGAGTCACTTGGAGGCTGCTGGTCTTACGAATCATTGTCTGTGATCACAGGAGGAAGATGAAAGCTGAAATACTGAATTTCGCCACACAGAAGACTGAAGGAGACAGACAACCAAGGTGGAGCCTTCATTAACTCCTATTACTAGTGATATATTGCCAGATTAATAGAAGCTATGAGATACTGTATTATCCAACAAAATATCCAACAAAGAGCCACCCACATAAAATTATAGTGCATGCTTTGGGTGAATCAACACAGACATACTTGAACAGAATGGTAATGCGATTTACTTACCTCAGACAAAATTTCCTTAGCACATCACTTTTGGCATGAGCACTAAGGCTGGCAAACTTCATGGGAAGCTGGACTGCCTTACAGGTGACACCCACCCAACAAGGTATAAATAGCCATCACTGAGGAGAGAAGACTGCAGTCTGATTTTCCGCATCAAGCTGTGCACCAGGCTTTGCATTTGGGGCTGGATATCTGATTACTTCCACCATGAGCTGCAGCATCAAGAGAACATCTAGTACCTCTTACAGGAGCGGTGGAGGTGGAGGCGTCTGCGGTGGTGGTAGTGGCAGGAGTTCCTCTGTCTCCTGCAGGCGATATGCCTCCTCTGTGATAGGCGGTGGAAGCTATGGTGGGGGAGCATGCAGCATTGGCTATGGAGGGGGCATGAGCGCTGGCAGCCTTGCTGGTGGCTTTGGTGGAGGCTTGGGAGGAGGCTTTGGTGGTGGCCTGGGGGGAGGCTTTGGTGGTGGTTTTGCAGGAGGCTTTGGTGCTGGGGGAGACATCCTTCTGAGCGGCAATGAGAAGGTCACCATGCAGAACCTCAATGACCGCCTGGCTGCTTACCTGGACAAAGTACGAAGGCTGGAGGAAGAAAATGCTGAGCTTGAGCACCACATCCGGGAGTGGTACAGGAAACAAGCTCCCAGTGTTTCAAAGGACTACACCTCCTACTACCAGACCATCGAACAGCTCCAAAATCAGGTAGGATAGCCCCGACTAACATGGCTCCATCTCCTGCCTGCTCTTCTCCTTTGTAAGGACTTCCTCCTTCCCTCTGGCACTGGCTCTAAAGCGGTGGGAGGGAGCTACTGGATGGCTTTGCTGGTGGTACCGCAGGCAGAAAACTGCTGAGCTGCGCTTCCCATCTCTTGGGGAAGCAAACCCCCACAACCACCCCACAAGTGAAAGGGCTGTGCTGTGGGGGCACAGCCTGAGGCATCAAGGAGTGCTCCACCAGGCCCAAACATGCTGGCGCACGTAACTGAAATCCCACATTGTACAGGTGGCTCCAAACCAGGCATGTGTGGTTTCCAGTCCTTCCCTCTCCTCCCACCCAGTCCAGCTGGATGGAGTGCAAAGCCAAAGCACCTGGACTGCAAGATCTGAACTCCCTTTGTCTCTGCACACTTCTACATATACCAGCTGGAAGGACCAAGGCCTTCCCTTACAATCGGCTTTTCTTATAATGAGGCGAATTACAGCATCAGGGACAAAGACTACACTTCCTTACACACCCCGAGTGCAGAAACCCATAGGTGTTGGTGATCTCCCAGCATAAACATTCTTCTGTTCTTTCCCTCATCAATATTTTCTTTCATCAGAATGTCTGGGGAAGCCAAAATCTTGCACACACCAGTTCCTGTGGCATGGCTTTTCAACAACTTTCTGTAACAATGCCCTACCAAAGCTTTAGGTCTTCTTTCTTCTTGTCCTGGATGTCTAGAACACAGAAAGACTCCTCTCCAACTTCCCCTTTTGCAGATCATTTCTGCCACTGTGGACAATAACAAGCTGCTTCTCGACATCGATAACAGCAAGATGACTGCTGATGACTTCCGAATGAAGTGAGTACCTCTCTGTGAACCTTACATGTCTTTCAAATCCAGCTCATAGTCTCAGGAGACAAGGCAGCACTGCCTTGAGTGGTGTTACTGAGTCTTCTTGTTTTATTGGGATACCGATCGTGGAAAGATGTGTGCTATTGACTGCCATCATTTCATTTCCTCATTTGCGTGACTCTTGTTTGTGTTAAAGGTATGAGAATGAGCTGGTCATCCGTCAGACTGTGGAGGCTGATATTAATGGCTTGAGAAATCTCCTGGATGACCTGACTCTGGTTAGATCTTCACTGGAATCCGAGCTAGAGTCCCTGAAGGATGAGCTGATTGCTCTTAAGAGAAACCATGAGGAGGTACGATCCAATGATACGTAGTGTGTCCAAGACATAGTCCTTCGTCTCTTCATGGTTCCCAAAGTTACATATCAAGTCATTTCAGCCTTATGTCATGTGACTGTCATTCCTTTGTACCTTGATACTGCTTTGTCCACTGTCCCCAACACAAGAAATGACCTGTGCTCTTTTGTTTCTCTCTGCAGGAAATGAGACAGCTGCAGTCTCAGACCGGTGGTGACGTGAGCGTGGAGGTCAATGCTGCCCCTGGTGAAGACTTGACAAAGATACTGAACGACCTGAGAAACGAATACGAGCAGATCATTGAGAGGAACCGCAGAGAGGTTGAGCAGTGGTATGAAGTCAAGGTACGTAGCAAAGCACAAAGTGGAGTCTCCTTCTGTGGCAAAACCCAGACACCCTGGTACTGGCCATGCAATGCCTTTGGCTAAAAGGAGGTGGCTGCTCACCTGCACCTCACTTGCACAGCTCGGGAAATGGGAAGGAAAAAGCGGCTGGGGAAAGACTGCAGTGGCAGAGAGGGAGCAGGCCACATCTGATGTGCAAAGGGGGGTCAAACGTCAGGGTGTACGGAGCAATGACTAGGCTGTCCTCGATGAGGACAGGATGAAAGGGAGAGGCTCCCTGGCTATCTTAGTTCTCAGTCAGCAAATCTGCTCCCTGAGGGGATTTTTCTCACTCAGAAAGTGTGTTTGGGGTTTGACTCCTGCAGATTGAAGAAGTCAATCGGCAGGTCACTTCTAGCAGCCAGGACATCCAGACAAGCAGCCACCAGCTCACTGAATTGAGACGTGAAATGCAGAACCTGGAGATCGAACTGCAGGCGCAGCTCAGCACGGTACGTGGGGCAGGATCGCTGAGGGCCCTTCCCTCCTCAGAATGGGCAGGGAGGGTTAGAGCTCTGGTCCTAAACTCCTGCATTTCCCCTTTCAGAAAAACTCTCTGGAAAACTCCTTGGCAGAAACTGAATCTCGCTATGGCTGCCTGCTACAACAAATCCAAGGGCAGATTAACTCTGTAGAGGAGGAGCTGGCCAACATCCGCTGTGAGATGGAGAGTCAGAACCAGGAGTACAAGATGCTCCTGGGCATCAAGACCCGCCTGGAGCAGGAGATTGCTCAGTACCGGGCACTGCTGCAGGAGGGACAGCAAGACATTGTGTACGTATTCCATACTATAGCAAGGAAATAAAAAGAAATCCTGTGTACTTAATTGCTAATAGATACTTCTTGTCCATGGAGCTATAACAACATCTTTTTTGACCGAATATCCAGTGGTTAGGTGTCTTTTGGTGAATTAATTACTTTCCTTTTACAGTGCCTCCCAAGGAGCTTTCCAAGGGGGTGGTAAATCGTCCCATTCATATTCTACTTCCTACTCTCATTCTCAGTGTGGTGACATGACAGGTAAGACAACACTTTGTAAGAATATGTTTATTAGTGGGTTACACCTGCCCAAAGACTACAATGTATTTTGTCAGAAAAAAGTTTTGTATTTTTGGCTGGGCAAGATTCCTAGGTGCAGTAGTGCAGGAGTGAGAGAACCTCACTGACTCTGCCACAGAGGAATGAGGTTAAAATACAGTCTCGCCCTTCTCTCTACCTAAATATAAAATACAGATTATAAACTTTACAGAATGGGGTATGCTTTTTTGCTTATTGGAATGAAAAAAAATACAGTTCTGAGAAAGCACCTAGGGTATTGCTGGGCTTGGAGCCTCTGAGCTTCTCTTGCTAACGCAGCATGTTAGGTGAAAGAATTCAGTTCAGCAGGAAAGATTAGATTTCCCCTTAAGGCAATGATTTGCTCTGTCTTTATACAGGACAGTCAAGAGTGTGCTAGAGCAATAGCAGTGATGCTGGCAACCTCCAGCTGAGAGGCACTGAACCTGGACCATGAGAGACTGAAGCACTTCTGCAGTACAGCTGATGCAACTGGAATAATTGAGAAGGAGTGCCTGGTCACCCGCCTCATCACCCCTTCTTTCATTCTGCAATGCTTGTCTTGCTCAACTTGTCTTTGTCAATTGGTTCTTTGTTTAAGGGCTTAAATTCTGCTGATAACACTGCCTCTAATAAAACTTTACTTCTGCAATGCAAATAAAAACAGTGTGCCTGAGAAATTTAATTTAACAAACTTTGAACAGGTATTTATCAAGCTAACCAATCAAATACAGGTTGCCCTATCATACTTTGTAACATAGTCTCAGGAAAATCTGGTTTGTACTAAGAAAATGGACACCATGCTGAGATAATATCACTGAGTAAAAGGAAATTCACTAATTCTGAGCATGGCTGTATGAAGGCTGTATGAAGTGTGATGTCTTCCAGGCTCTGCCTATGGGAACTGTCAGTCAGGTGAGAGTGTCAGAACTCTCTGCTCAAAAACAAGCGGTATTAGGTTGAAAACAGAAATCCATTCTTGACACAATTTTTCTCCTTCCTGTGAAATTACAAACCATTTACCATTTTGTTTTCTAATGGCCACTAACAGATTACTTTCTGGCCCCTTGCCTTGCTGCTTTTTACTGAAGACACTCTGAATGATGTGAGTGAAAGGAGAAAGAAAATACCAATGATGGGTAATGCTCTGAAGATTATTTAATTAACTGTTAATGTACTAAACTGTGTTCAGCCACTACTATGACTCATCTGAGTCCATTAAGCTTTGGCTTTACTCAGCTCATCATAGCTAGGGTTCCTGTGAGAAGGTGTGACTCAGTATAGGTTGTTCCAGTACATCTGGGTTTCCTGACATCAAGTATTTCTACACCTTTGACTACACAGAGAATTACATATTGCTAACTTCTGTTAGGAAATACAGCCAACAAGGCAATGTGCCTGTTTCCTTCAGTTTCATGCACCAAAAACATTCCCATGTTTTATGATAGAAATTTCAATTCAAACACAAATATAATACCAAGAACCCAATTTTTGTCGGTACACTCAATTGGCTGATACTATGCCTTAAGAGGAATGAGAGAGACATATTTCATCCACTGAAAGTATTTTCTATACTTTATTTTTCTGCTTAAGAAGACAAAATATGCAATAAAATTGGAGATGAGAGGGCAATACTACATTAGAACAGCTATTTTATAATATTTTGCTTTCTGAAGATGACAGTGAAGCCCTTTTTCAATCTCTGTGTGCATCAGATGCACAAAATCAACCAGGTTTCATTCAATTATAAGCACCTGTTGTTCCCTTCTCCACCTATCAAATCTGGTCTCTAGTATTTGCT